>NW_026929170.1:0-37506 GCF_032062105.1 Saccostrea cuccullata | reverse complement strand
AGGATAACTTTCTAGTTTGTCTACCAACATGACTCATTTTCTTTTCAATAGCCATCTTGACACGACGAAATAATTTATCTTGCATAATGAATGAAATTATCTCATTTTACAAAAACTGACTTACCCGAAATTGCAGTGACAATGTACAAAAATACCCCCATAAATGTAATCTTTAATTCGATTCAACATACGGGGTGTAGGTTAATCCATTCAAAGGTTGTACGCTAGAACCGGTTTTGTTTGTAAATGCAGGATATGGAAATAACGAACAGTATTCGATATCAAAGTCCATGAAACAATACAGAATAGATGCACAGCAAACACGGACCTCTAAAACATCGGAGGTGGGATCAGGTGCCATAAATAAAATCAGCAGGAAAGAGGACATTACTAAAGTCTGTTTCATTTATCAAAAAAATAATATGTCTTATGAAAAACGTGTTTCCAGGCTTTTCTAAAGGATATTAATTATTTTAAACAGAAAAGTAGTTTGGGTATTTAAATCATAATTTTGCTGCTTTATCTGTGCCTTTATGATAATTTACGGTGAAATCTGGAGCTTACTAGCGACTATTTCAAAAATCAACAATTTCTGGTAGAAAAAAAAATCGTTATAAATCTTATCTTGATATTGTTATTAATGCGCACAGGATTGGATGCCCAGGATATAAAAACTTACATTTCTATTTATTTTTTTAAAGAATCTCCTAAAATGAATAACCACTTTGTGTATATTAAAATATGATTAATATATATAGATTTTAATAATGAAGGAACGATTATATCTTAGTTAAAAGGCAGAAAATATCTATTGAATTTAGTTTATTTGGTTGTTAACAATTATCAACTAAGTTGATATATACATTATCTAAAAAAAATTAACAAGTCCCGGTAATGCTAAAAACAATACGGATCACGATTCACTCAAAAGTGAAATTAGTTTGTCGTTCCTGTTTCTTGGGTTTTGGTCATGAAATGTTTCTGTTTTAATTTCCTCTCTTTCAGTATACGAAAACATTCTGAAATATAATCAAATTGATGAATTATTTCCTGAAGCTGTGGGTTTATGACTAAATTAAAGCTAAGCTTGAGAGACATACACAGCTTTATGATGAAATGTTATATTTCTACCCAAACATTCATTGCTATCATAACAAAATTGTAAAATAAATACACATTTACCAAAAGATGTTAATAAAATAAAATCCTTTGCAATTGGATAATTTAAATAGCAATTTAGAAAACTAATTCTTGTCTAACGGACGAACGAAGCTGTATCTTAAGACTTTTCTTCATCCTTTTTGAAAACTTCCTTACACTTTTAAGGTTCTATCAAATTAAACAATACCATCCTGATACCTGTCTTAGTTTGAAATTTTTGAACATTATTATGAACCCATACATGTAATCTTCTCAATCTTCTCTCTTCTCTATATTCTCTATATTTTCGTCTTTGCCTTTTTCTATTTTCAGTTAAGTCCGAAATTCCTTCATTAGACCCTGTGGTCTTACCTGTACTAAAAAGTGAATTTTCTTCAAAAATCGTATGCATTTGAAACTTTTCTTCCTCTTCCTTCAACATTTGTTCTGGATAACGACGTATTTGTTTCGATGTGGCAGAGCAATAGCTTGAATAGGCCGCTTATTTGTACACGGGTTCGTTTTACGTTTTTCAAGTTACTTTTAACCAATTTTTGTTCGTTTGCGAAAATATTCGCGAGTTTCGCGACTCTCATTTCGGTATCAATCATCGAACGAGCTATCCATCCCTTGTAAACCGGAACTTTCCAGCATCTTCTAGAACATTCCAGCATCGTGGCCAGAGCAATGATTGAAAAATGCACCCGCAAAAGAAAATTAAACTGTTTAAATTCTTATGTACATGCAAAATACCATTTAGATCTATTTTACTACTAGTACTATTGGTTTAGATATTTTTCATGAAAAATATATTACTTGTCATCTGGCAGCCGTTGACATTGTCACATGGATAACATCTGCACTTTTCTTTGCAAAAAAGTCCGTAAAATCCTTCAGGGCAGGCACTGCTGCAATTTGTTCCAAACGTACCCAGAGGGCATGCTTTGAAAAAAGAAATCAATATTTAGTAAAATAGTTAGAAATAAAAGAATTAAAAGGAATCAAACAATGGAAATTTATTTTCCTTACCAATACAAAAACCGCCATTGTTGAAGTAATCTTGACAGCATGTGATACTCCTTTCATTGCAACGAAAAGAAAAAATATTATATAGGCCTTTTTTTATTTTATCATATTTATGTACGGATAAAACCGACAATATAAAATATAAAGAAACAAATTTAATAGAGAAATGCAGCTCAAACATCAAAATTAATACACACCCAAAGGTATCATTCGAGCAGATTCCAGGATCATTTTCAGCATATATCTTATGAATGTGTAAAGCAAAATTAATTTCTAACATCCAAATTGAACGAAAAAGATATGCCATTATATATTCTTTTCTCTGTGAATATTGATGTTCTGCAGTTTTTACAGAGGAACTTATTTAAAATAAAGGAAGTATAGAATGAAATGTAGGAAGTTTCAGATTCAAAGGCAAATACAGACAGGAAATACCTAATAGTTACGTAGTGAGCATGTTTTTTTTTTCAAATCAATTGCACATTGTTCCATGTACATACCAGGGTTCAAACAAGTCCTTTAATATCTGAAGGCAAAGCTTAAGTATCGCATAATTGATTCATTTAAACAGTTCTCTATGCATGAATCAATCTATAACGCACAGAAGACTATTACTGCCAAGTAATTTCTTAAGTTGGCTTTTTCAATTTTAAGCTTGGTTTTCATAACATTGAAATTCGTACATGTATAATTCCATCTTTAATTTCAGCTTTCCTTACTTTAATATTGGTTTTTCCAACTTCAAGTTAGAATTATCAAGTTTTAAGTTGCAAATGCAAAGATAAAAGTTGGGGGAAACCAACTTTAACGTTGGAAAAGCCAAGGTTAATATAAGAAAATGTTTGCATTTCTTATTCAAAGTTAGAAAAGTCTATATTAACGTAGAAAATATCAATTATTTAGTTAGAGGAGCCAAGATTAAAGTTGGAAAATCCACTTTTAAAGTTAGAGTTACCATTTTAAAGTTAGAATTACTAACTTTTAAGTTGTATTTATTGATTGTATGTCGTTTAACGTCCCTCCCTTTCCAGAATCTTCCACTGATATGGAAACGCCATCTCTTGCCAGTTGAGAGCCTCAAACGGTGTCCTATACTCGACACGTAGCGCCGTTTAGCAGTTAGGGATATTTTTCGTGCCAGGACCTACTGCGATACGGGACCTCGCTTTAAGGTCTCATCTGAAGGACCGGTCTCTACGATCAACTGTGGGATTCAACCCAAGAAGTCCTTACTTCGCGGCACCAGAGCAGAAGCTCTGACCACGGCGCCACACGGGCGAGTTGATGGTGGAAAAGCCAATATTAAAATAGGAAAAACCAACTTTAAGGTCAAGATCTAGTAAATGAAGGTTCCTACACACATATCTAATTTAAGAAACAATTTCCATAAATGGTGCTTCATAACTTTAACTTGGCCAAATAAGTTTTTTCGGGGCATAATTTGTAGGTAAACAAGATGAAAATTTATATTTTACAATGAAAAATTAAAAAAATCAGTCATGAATATGGGATTTTTTTCATATCAAACAAAGAAAATGTATCCAGACTTCCAGAAAACGGTAATATGTATGTTCTTGATCTATTCTTTAAAATAATGTCTAATTTAATATACGTATCGGGGGTATTTTTCATGTGGTTTCAAATTGAATTTGATGAAAATACCTTATTTTCTACATAATTCTATTAGAGCCGTAAAGTACGGGAAAAACAATGTTGAAAGTGATTATGACGACATAATAGATATAGCACGAAAAAGTTAGTCTAAAGACATTTACTAGATCGTGACCTTAAAGTTTGAAAAGCCAACTTTGAAGTTGAAAAAGCCATTATGATTGTTAAATAACCTACTACAAAGTTTGAAAAACAAAGAATAAAGTTGGAATTATCATCTTTAAATAAAAGAAAAAAAACAAGATTAAAGTTTTAATCATGGCATTCTCCTCTTTATGGTGCCCTTTTTATCACTTTATTTGGCAGCATTTTTTCTTTTTAGTGCAATTAGAGTGAACATGGCCGCATTGCCCTTCGGTAATATAATGCTATAATAGTAGTTATGTCATCTGAATAACTGCTTGTCAACATAGCATATCTTGCCAAGAGAAGATCACAATCTAGTCAAGTCAGGATAACTTTCTAGTTTGTCTACCAACACCGACTCAAGATATACTGAAAGGAAAAAGAAACGCAGGGTAAACTTTTGAGGTGAATTAAATTTGTTTTTCTTAAATACTTTTTAGTTTTCCTATCTAACTTTTAAAATCATCTTTCAAAAAGATATAACCAAATTCTCATATGATTTTGTGTAATTATTCATGAGTTATTGAAGCTAAAATGACGATACCCCCCAAACGGAAAATCGATTACTCTCATTATCTTCAATGTCCATCTCGTGCATCTGTCAGAGTCTTATTTCTCCTTTGCATGGAATTTCATCAGAGTGTTTATCTTTCAAACCCTGGCTATATTTAGCATGGGTAACCACGCAAAAAATAAGTCAAACGACGCGCGCATGCGCCAGTGAGAGGAATACAACAGTAAGTTGACTGGCTCAAAAAACCAAATTGCGGAATTGTTTTCTTTCAAATTTCGTATGAATGTAATGATTATAATCGTGTACACTATAAATGGCTGTTTTTGTGGTAGTAAGGTGGCGATTTAAGAGATGGCAGGACGAATAACCCGCTCGTAACATGGCTCTGTTTCGCATTAACGTCAGCGTCACGGTTGATTAAAATCCACTCTAGACCCTCTCTGACTACGGCTAAAATGTTTTATGGGGGAAAATTTACAAGAGACTGCTTAGTAAACCGTTGTTGCCTTTTTCATTAATTAGGCATTTCCAAAACAAGACTCCATTGAACTTCCGAAAACTGTGCCAAGATTGCAATAAATTCACAATGTGTCTTAATATTGAAAAAACGATGTGCATACCTCATATGCATCAAATAATGCAACAAGATTTGTGGACAAACACGTCGTTATCAAATTGCACGTGTTTTGGGCTTTTTAGCGTTTTCTCTACGTGACGTCATAAATTTTACGGTTGAGTAATTCTGAATGCTGATTTTGATGCACAGTAACTAAATTTCCCATCTGACCAATTTTCGTAATTTTCGGACATGTGGTCAAATTTTTATCGACAATTATGCTACCCTGCGTTTCTTTTTCCTTTCAGTATATATAGGCCATTGTTGCATTTTTTTCGATAGCTGCCCTAATTTAGATTTTCCGCAACTTCCATGGAATTCCAAAGCATATTCCATGGAATTCCATGGAATTTTTGTTCCGCAGAATTCTTAGGAATTCTCCGGAGTATTGAGACGGAACTCTTTTGGAGTGGTACGGAATTTTAAATCTAGCCTGGAAAAGAGTGGAACAATGCCAGAATAGAAATTTGCAGAGGAAATCCATGGAATTCCAGATTATTTGTAAATCTAAAGAATTCCATGGAAATCAGTGGAATTTCAGGAAAATACAATGAAAACTGTATAAGTGTTAAATAATTACAAAAAAACTTCAGTTGATAACATCACAATTTTCATACATCAAATTTATATTTGCAAAATAAGAAATTCACCGTTTCTTTTACAAAGTTTTTTTGAGACAAATATTGCATATACCTCTCAGATGTACAATATAAGCACACTTTTTAAATGTATTCTCACTGAAAGTATTTAACATCAAAGGTTATTAACAAAAATATCCAGAGAAAAATATGATTACTGGAGGATCGCCATGGGTAAATTATGTTATGATATACATGTACTTGACGTAGTAAACTAAAGTCTGCCTTTTTTTTAAACTAAGAGGTTAGTTTCATTAAATGACATTGGCCAAGGATTGGAGAGGTCATTGAAACCTCAACAGGGTATACATTTACAATGAACTGCCAGTGGCTCATGTACATTTACTTTACAAAGTTAGTGACTAAAGTGACAAAAACATACTTATTAAATGCAAAAAAAAAATGTACTACACCTATATTGATACAAAAATCCCATAAAATCAACAGTTGCTATTTTCCCCAAACGTACGTGCCAAAGGTCCCAATTATGGAAGATCCAAAACTTCTGACGTGTTTGCTAGAATCACTTCCTCACTGATATATCCCATGAAATTTGCAATAGAGGATTGTCAGATAATTGGTGTCATGAGTGGATTCACTTTTACAAAAGCTCAGCAAGTTCGATGTTGATCATTCCAACAGACACTTCAAACTTTCGATCCTTACACGATTTCTTAAAGAAAAGATGACCATTCAGATGTATCATTATTGATATCCATATAAATATATGGCAAAAAATAGAATAAAGCTCTACAAAACAATTGATTCTTTCGACCTGGCAGATCAGTTTACTGTAGTCTAGTGTAGATTATGAATTCATTATCTTGCAATTTTTTGTTCAAATTAGGAAGTTTATAGACAACAAACACCAGTCACTGATCAAAAAATTCACTTAGACCTTAAAATGGCTCAGGTGAGCTAAAATGAAAAGGTTAGAGCTCAAGCTCAATGTCTGACTAACATTGAAAAAGATATAATTTCAATTCATGTGATTTTATTGATTAAGAAAATAATTATTATTAAGAAATCTGACCTGTTTTGTTTCATACAGCTCTTGTCTTTCTTTTGAGCATCCGGATTCCTGTAAAATGCATGTATACTTCATAGAAGAGAATACTATTTGATCTTAAATAATTATGCATACCTGTGCAGTAAGCATGTTTAGATTACCTGTCAGAATTCATTGTTATAAATTATTAAGATGAGGAAATTAAGCATGGTAAAAATTTACCTTAAATGTTGTTTACTTGGCATAGTTGCAAATTTAAAAAAAAATTAATCTTATGCTAAAGGACATGGATTAATAAAAATCAAAGTTAGTTTATTGTTTTGAATGATAATTTGAGCTGGTTTTCACCATATCCACAAGCCTAGTAAGTGATTTGCTAAGCATCTACATGTATATCCACTTTTATCAAAACACCAGCGCTGCGGGAATCATCTCAGGCACTGCAGCCACTATTAAAACAATCAAAATAAGAGCTGAAAACGATCATGAACATGCATTACAAAATATATAACTAATTACATGTACATCATATTCTGCATGTTCTGTAAATGTAATCTTGAACAAAGGAACGTTCTTTATAGGTAATGTAACGTTTTTCTCTAATGGGTGTTTTGTTGTTACCCGCGTCACAAAATATTGTGGATCCCGTGTATAAATTCAGGAACTCTAGATCTTTAGAGATCTAATACAAGAGCAACGCCAGAGTTTGTTTCAACGAGTGTATTAATAATATCCAAGAGTAGTTTTACAAATCAAATCCAAGCTATGTATATCAACTCACTAACTCTCTCTCCTTATATACCCTGTCTGACACCTAACGTGATTTAGGGCACCTAGTTAGGGCGTTAGGCTCCATTGTTAGGGCACCTGTTAGGGCAATCGGCTCCATCATTAGGGCACCTATTAGGGCAATCGGCTCCGAGTATTAGGGTCTCTGCACCATTGTTAGGTGTCAAGACACTTGATACATTTAGCATCTGATAAGCGCCATATTAATTAGAACACTAATTAGACTTCCAAGATAAGGGCGCTAATCAGGTACCATGGTTAGGGCTTATCAAATAAACAAAAAATAATATTCCTATTTTATTAACAACTGTAGCATTATTTACATATATAAACAAAAACATTACAGTAAAATTCTTTACATCAGTTCGATTCCAAACGAGGAAATTCGGGTTAAAATCCATGATCTAAATGATATGTTTAGAGTTGTTAAATAATTATTACAAAATTGAAATAGTGCTTGTCCTAACGATTTCACAGTCGGGCATTTTATTATGATTCCCAGACTATGGAACAGTAGCAGAAGCATTCTTCATTCGGGGACATATAAAATACTGTACAATATTGTACATACCGGGTCTTTAAATGTCCTCATCTTCTTCCATCCCAAGCTAATTATCATGATTCCCCTGTTCGTGTCACTCTCTTTCCAACTATCCTTCTGTGCAACATCAACATGGCATTCAATATTTTTGAATTTCAGTGTGTTGTTAAAATTAATTGTTCATCGAACCCGACTTCGAACCCGATGTTATTGTACTATTAGTCAACAGTTTAAAAAAATCTAAGTAATTTTCCACAGTTTTCCAGCGCAGAAAATGGCTAAGTTTCTCTTTTTGTAATTTTTTCCAAATAATTCCACTACTTTCCTAGCCAAAAAATTAAGTTTAATTTTTTCCAAAATATTCCAAAAACTTCCAGACACACTTTTCGAGTTTTGTTTGGAAACGAATGGAATTCCATGGAATTCCAAAACTTTTCTAAACCCTTTGGAAAATCTACATTAATGTATCTTCACACGACGGAATACTTTAACTTGCATAATGAATAAATTTTTTTCATTTACAAAAACTGCCATACCAGAAATTTCAGTGACAATGTATAAAAATAACCTCAACAAATATTATCGTTAATTTAATTTAACATACAGGACGTACTTTAATCCTTTCAAAGGTTATAGGCTAGAACCGTTTTATTTATAAATGAAGTACATGTAAATAGCGAACAGTACTGGATATCAAAGTCCATGAAACAATACAAAATAGCAGCAGAGCAAACTCGGACCTCGAAAACATGAGAGGTGGGAACAGGTGCCATAAATAAAATGAGCAGGAAACAGGAAATTGCTAAATCTGTTTCATTTATCAAGAATATGTCTTATGAATAACGTGTTTCCAGACATTTTTAAAACATTTTATTTATTTTAAACAGAAAAGTGGTTTGGGTATTTAAATCATATACTGCATTATCTTTGCTTTTGTGATAATTTACGGGGAAATCTTGAGCTAATTAGCGACCTCTTTTTCAAAAATCAACCGATACTCTGGCAGAAAAAAATCTTTTAAAATCTTATCTGGATATTATTACTAATACGCACATGATTGGATGCCAAGGATGTAAGATTTTACATTTCTTTCTTCTTAAGAATCTCCTAAAATGAATAATCATTTTGTATTTATTAAATTATAATTAATATATAGATTTTAATAAATAAAGTACGAGGGGCGTTAGAAAAGTTCGCGGACACATTGAATTACGGAAAATCTATTGTGTACTGTGAAGTATGACCTATGTCTGAATAAAATCCTACATTTTGTTTAATAGTATGTAAAAAATCAGGTCCTTTTACTAAAATCTTGAAAATTTACACGATTTTTACTATGAGGTCATGGGATTCTCGGAGCAATCACTTGACGTAAGGCGACGTGACAACCAGACAACAACCCGTTAAGCTTTGTCGCAGTTCTATAAATCTTTCATTTCTTCAGATTTTTCTTATCTTTTTTCTACTTTTAAATTGAATATATCAAGACATGTTACTTTTCTTCTATAATGTCTTTTGTACTGATTCGGATATTATTGAGATCTTTAAAATGTCTATGCAGTTAATCAATTAATCGATCAGTTATGGAAACTATGCAAAACCATATAGGCGCAACGCAACGTCAATGCGATGCGGAAGTATTGAAGTATCGATGGAGTTAATCATTCAAAATGTTAATTCTTCCATTCTTTTGAAGCTACAACCATTTGAAAACTTGTTCTTTGTAGGTGTAGGAAATTCCTGGCAGCATCTTGAACATTTTTATCTCTTTTTAGACATTTTCCATTCTACATACATAATTTTACGTAGTGCGGTGCTCCATGACGCTCAATGACGTTCCGATTTTTGGCCGTGTTTTTACGCGTTGATCATTTATAAACGACCATAAGACAGTCATCTACCCTCCAATTTAGTTCAATACTTCTCCCAGTGACGTTTTATGAATACTTTAGTGGCAGGTAAAATATCATTAATCTCTTTGCGCTACAATTGTGCAATTTTTAATTTTAATATAGAGTCTTTGTGATGTAGACGTGCCAAAATGTAGCATGCTCCGTGAAGCAAGTTTTATCAAAATAAAAAAGCTGTATATTTTTCAATAATAACCGCAGAGCACCAAATTCTTGTATATTTATTGGAAAAAAGGTAAAGATTTTATGTGGAAAGTTTGACCGGTTTCGTAGAAATAGCGCGCTCACAATTGAACTTGTCCGCGAACTTTTCTAACACCCCTCGTATTATTTAATTTTTAATTAGTGAAAAGGCAGAAAATATCACTGTCTATTGAATTTAGTAGATTTGGTTGTTTACAATTAGCAACGAAATTATAAATCACACGAAATTTTCATATTAAATGTACTATATATTAAATAAAATTACTTTCAAAAGTACGACATTTAATTCCAACTAAATCACTGAAGATACATTTAACAAATCAACGTTTGTTCCCCATGTGTTTCTACGGTAAATCAAAATTTAAATGTGACTTACTGAAAAAGAAATAAATATACTCGAAAGAAAACAAAACAGTAATGTAATGCTGAAAATGCATAAAATAATTTACATTAATGCCTTTGTGATTGCTGATTGAAATATACGTAGTTTTCATTAACTGGTATTCCTTGACATGTTTATAAAAATATCCATGGGACCGTGTCGAGACATTGTTTTGCTACAGTTTGTATGATAGATTCCTTGTAGAAATGTTTTCAATGATATGATATTTTAATATATTTTATAGTATAAATTATTTCTTCGAAACTATTTTTTTTTAAAGTGCATGGCAACCTTACCAACATGTACACAGGATCAGTTTTTCTAGAAATAATTTTAAAAGAAACATAAACACCCCTGTAAACGCGCGATCGGCAACGCTGATGCGATCGGCAACACCGATCGTTAAATTCAACTACATGAGGAAGATGGGGTTAAATAAAACAATATTTTGTCATATTTCTTCGCAATTTTGCTTCAACATTTTTGACTTTTGAGGTGCATTTAGACATGTTTAACACCATGAAAGTCCTTTGCGCATTAAAAATGACCATATCTGTTGTAAAGATAAGTTTTCCTTGAACAGCATTGTCCTAACGTTGCACACAAAGCTCATTTAAGTGGTATTTCTTACCTTATTACGTATACCCCACAGTCCAAAAGGCACACATGCAATATTCTAAATGGGTAAATCATAAATGTTTCCGATTTGAAGTTCGTCATCAAACAGAGAGCGTCAAAAAAAAAAAAACGGTTTGAAGTGAACACATGGCAAACGCTTTGGTGATCGGCAACGACTCTATATGCGATCGTACAACGAAGAAAATATGATAAACAAGCGATCGTGCAACTTGAAATTTATAAAATACTTTTAATGAAATATAGTGATTGATAACCCTGTGTTTGTCGAAATAGAACGGGACACCGAGCATTTGATTTTCGAGAGGGAAAAAAAGCGAATTTGACTGCATGACGTTCTAGTGTACAAGTAACAGCTTTTTAAAAAGCTTGCCTGACTAAATCAATCAATTTATCTGCATGAAGAGTGATAAACCTTTTGAGCATAAATACCTTTGTGGGTTTAAAACATATCCCAACTTTATATTTTGAGAACCTTGTGTAATTGAAATCTTGATTTTGTTAGCTCTACTGGTCAGAGACCAGAAGAGCTTCTGCGATAGTAATGCGTCCAGCGTCCGTCCAGCTGTCCGTCCGTCTGTCTGTCTGTAAACAATTTTTCAAAATGCTACTCCTCGTACAGTTTTGGTCTGATTTCAATATAACTTGGCACACAAGTAGACTACACTAAGATACATCATTCTCTATCGGTTTTCGATTTTTATGAACGGTGTTGCCGTGGTTACTAAAAATAGAAATTTCTGTGAAATTGTTTCAAAATGCTACTACTCCTACAGTTTTGGTCTGATTTCAATATAACTTGGCGCACAAGTAGACTACACTGGGATGCACAATTCTGTTTATTGGTTTTCGATTTTTATGAACGATGTTGCCATGGTTACTAAACATAGAACTTTCTGTGAACTACGCCTCCTACAGTTTTATTCTGATTTCAATATAATTTTCCACAGAAGTAGACTACACTAAGAAACATTATTCTATAGTGTCATTTTTTGATTTTGATGAACAATATTGCCTTGGTTACTAGAGGTAGAAATTTCTGTAAAATACTATCAAAATATTATCCTAAATACAGTTTTAGTCTGATTAAAATACAATATGGCATGCAAGTAGACTACGCTAAGAACATAATGAGACTTATCAAAGATCATTATTTTTAGACTATTTATTGCTTTTGTAAAGTTTCAATTCCCAACTTCTACTTTTCTCTTTCTTTGCTAAGTAAAATCCAGTAGAGCTTCAGTCTCGACAGAGTTCTTGGTTTAGCTTGTAGAAGAATCATCTCTACACTGCATACTAAAGAGTGTTCTTCGGGGGGGGGGGGGGGGGGGGGTCTGCAAGTGGAGTGACCTGCCCTTGGATCTAAATTGATTTCAAGCTACATTGTAACACCTATTATAAAATCTGTTGTCAAATCATAGATTGTAAACATTCTAAAAGCTAGATGGATATAATTAAACACACATTTTGCTAGAGTGTATTTTCTCCTCTGAAGTAAACAGTAGTAACGTGTGTTCATTATTTTTTTTCTTAAAAGGGGGGGGGGGGGTAGTGACACTATCTTATATTGAGAATAAAATAAGTATATTCAATATCTAGGCCTTTGTGAAGAGAAAAATCGAAGATTTTTCACTGCTTTCTTATTTATTGTGTGCACCTAAACAGAGCCATATAATTGATTAGGCATCTGCATGCAGACGATGATTTGAACTGCGTTGTTTATTTTTATTGAACCAGTCCATTTATGCAATAAACCAACCGCGGTATCGAGAAACAAATTAGAAAAAATCATTTCTTTAGTGTTGCATGTCAAAAAAACTGATGTGTACATACGATATGTTGTTTTAAAGAAAGATGTAAAACTTGTAGATAGAATTTCTGAAGCATAAGAAGGAGTTTTCATGGAAGTTAGCACACCCATTCATACAATAGAACAATCCAAAGAAAAGGGGCGTATAGCTTACTGGTGACATTTGGCGCGAAAAGAGCAATTCACCCCTTTCATAGATTATAAATGGACTGATCCAGTAGTATAGAAAGGCACAAAAAAGGATACACGGAAATGTTGAAACGGCGAATTACATGGAATAATCTGTTCCATGCAAAATGAGTAAAGGAAGTAAACACTGCAGTATTTTGCATCAGTAATATCATTTCTTTTTTCTGAAAAATGTTTCTTTTAAAATGCAGCTAAAGAATTCCATTGTAAATCAGCTTGTACAAAATCTAGCTGTCTAGATATGATCGCACACTTTCGGATCTTGGAAATATCAATCCTTATACAGCCTGACGCCGTGACGTCAGGCAATTAGTTAAATTATATCCACATTTTAAGAGAATTGAAAACTCCATGGAACCCTTACGCTTGCAATATTGTCACTTAAATATTTAAAAAAAAAAAAAAGATACTGACAAAGTGGTACACCGGCCGAATTCTAGCATTATATCTTGAAGAAAGGATTAAGGTTTCATTGTCTATGGAAATTGCAGTACAATTACAGGGGTTGGCATATTCTAGTATATCAAAAACTAAAATTTTCAGAAAATAAAAAAAAAACGTATTAATACTTTCAATACACCGATCAAAGGAATTGGCATATCTAGCAATTTTACTGAAATTTTCAGTATATAAAAATGTGTTACAATACACATGCACGTGTCAATATCACAGCATTTTGTATTTTTTATTTACTGAAAATTGTTATAATTATAGTATAACTTTTTAAATTGATTGACAATATCGGGAAAGTTGAAAAACATGCCAACTCACAATAGCTTACTTTGATAAACTTTATTCAATTCCTTATTGCCCTTGGGTATTCCTTATTGCCCTTGGGTAGACAACTCATCGGGATATATCAACATATTAGTTTAACTAAAAAGATGAACGTATAGTGTAGAATCGGGGGTGGGGGTTAAACTTTTTACTTCATTAATAAGATGATTGCCCACTTTTTTGCAGTATAGTGAAATCGGAGTAATTTGCAACTGGTTATTTATGAATAAAATTTGGTTGTTCAAACATCCCTTCCCTCCATCCCTCACAAACACATTTCCGAAATAAATTTTTGAGTGAGGAGAATGTTCCTTATTTATATTTTGCTTGTCAAATTATCTAAGAAAATCTGCATGTTTTTTTTTTATTTTTATCATTATTTTTTTTTGGGGGGGGGGGGGGGGGGGGGGCTGGAACTGTTATGACTAATTTAAATGTAAAATATATATTATACATCAAAATTAACACTTTGACAAGAAGTATCTCAGATTTGTGCTATTCTTATTCCATGCATTTTACGGTCGCCTTTTCCATGTTGTACGATCGCTTCATAAAAAGATACATCTCGTTGATGATCGCCTCTCGGTTGTCAAATTTTCCGATTAAAATTTGTTTTGAGGATTATGTATGTAGTTATAATTCTAAAAATATTTAGATCATACTTTAAGAAACCGTTACACAACAAAACCAGCAAATAGTTTTAGATAATAACTACAATAAACTATTTCAAAGCTTGGAAAAGAAGAAAGTACGGTATGATAAAAAATCCGCCCAGTCCCAAAATCTAATGAAATTGTTCTTGAAACATGTCTAGAGTGATCACTTCCTAAGTCATTTTAATTTTTGTAATTATCTCAAACCAATTCTCCAAGAGAGCTCTTTGAATATAGGTAGTTTTCGTAAGAAAATAACGGAATGATGTTATGACGTCAACTTGACGTTATCGGATTTTGAACGTTTTAATCCCGATACAGTGCAAAAAAAAAAATAAATGAATAAATAAATAAAAATAATTTTTGAACTGAAAAAAAGCTGTAGCTTATACTCTTCTGTTTCCTTTGTGAGCTATTCTTAAAATGTGGAGCGAGTTTAAATTTCGCTGAATTTAAAAATTGTCTTTACTGGAAATATTGTTGGTCATTGATTTTGCTACTTTTTCCGATCAAACGATTCATCAAGAAAGTCAATGGAACATAATTTTTAGCTTGAAGTCCATTATTCCAATTTTTGCGCACGATTAAATCTTAAATTTCTTAATAAACGGTATATTTTTCTTTTATTCAATTTTTTTTGTGTGTATATACAGTGTAAGTTTGTAAATAGAAAATAAACACGAAGACATACATTATACATGTATGAATTAACTGCATAAGATATTTTTCGTGCATTATTATGATGGTTCTTATAATAAAGACGGCTATATTAATTTGAATTGTGTTGATAAAGTACCATGTATATAAATTAACTTAACACAATTTTCAGTTTCGGCTTTTTCTTTATGAGAAAACATATGTATACGTAAACATATTTTTTGTTTAACTTTACAAAAAAAGAACACCAGGATATGCAAAAAACATTCAAAAGAGCTACGATGTCTTTTATGTTAATAACTAGCATTGAAAATTTTCCTTCAGACAAGTCGCGTGAAATCAGTAATCCACCCTTACGATAGGTTTTTCAGCATTATTTAATCATGGATAGTAACCCCCCCATCCCCCCCCCGACCTCCCCTTTGTCTTGGATCACACGTGATGCACATTCTTTTGTTGCAGACTGATCTGCCTTCATTTTTTACTGAATACAAATATATCTAACCTTGGTATTTTTAACGACTTGCGTTCATTTTTTTTTCAGATCTTTGTTAAGCTCCGAAATTCTGATAGTTGCGGTACACCTTGCGACTATCAGAATTTCGGAGCGAAAAAGAGATCTGATTTTAATCAGATTGCCCTTCATGGCAAATGGTGGCGTCTTCATATGAGTGAAAAATTCGCGAGAGGTACATTTCTAATTATGTTCCATTGACATAACATATACCGGCATGTATATGTTGCAACGAGGGGGGATGGGGGTGGGCACTTTTATTTCCTAACATTACTTTTACTATTGAAAATGTTTATTGAAAAGCTGGTCGGCCCCAAGCTTTTACTACGATAAAGTGATGTAAGGGAATTGCAGTATTGTATGCCAAAAAATTGGTACTGAAAGAAGTCGGCACCTGAAAAAAAAAATTGGCCTCTACCCCCCACCACCAACGAAATAGGAATTTCGAGTTTTGGCAACGTTGTATTTTGGCTTGACAACTTTTCCAGCATCTTCGCTAGCGAAGGGTTTCCGATCCCATACCTTGTAGAGTAGGTATCGGATCGGAAACCCTTGACTAGCGAATATGCTTTTCCTGGTGAGTAAAAAAAAAAATCTCTGGCTGCCCCCCCCCTCCCCCTTTTTCAAAAACGATGCTTCAGTACGTGCCTGTTAATACAGTAGCGACCGCACACAATCTAACAGAGAGCGAACCCAGAGAGCGCACCCCGGGTTCGCTTTCTGGGTGCGCTTCAGGTTCGCTCGGGGTCCGCAATTATGTGTATAATACTTGTAAATCTCTTTTGTATATTTCTGATTAGAAAAATAACTTCACAGGAACAAGTTGTCATTTTAATTTGATTGAGAATGTATAGTCGAACTAAATTTTAAAGCTAAATATGGCGTATCTGAGCTGAAAAATAATTAGGAGATTAAGTGTAGATTAAGAAGACATTTGCTATCTACGTTCAAATTAATTTTTTTCACGAATTTGAACTTAAATATTCCGAAGTTTTGTTTATCCGATCCGGAAATAAATATATAGGTTATTATTTAAATCTGTGATACTGAGTATCTATGAAACGCGATTGATTCAAATTGTGTAATTTACAGGAATTCCGATCTTTATATAAGGTAACAAAACAAATAGAAAGATCTGTTTAATTTTATTTAGTATGCACGCCATATATATTGCTTAATAGCAAGAATTTTCGGGATTACAGGAACATACATGTACTTTGTGAACATTGTATTTAAATCCAATTGAACTTTTTTGCACAACACTCGTTTACAATAAATGTATACTTGAAAATACATGTATACCTTTACAAGATGATGAAGAAAACTCACAAATGGATACGGATGAATGAGAACAAAATTTATTAAACGTTTGTTTTTTATATCAAAGGGAACAGTATGTCTGAAACGTGTTACAGCTATTTTCTCCAGACACAAAAACATTAGATGAAAATTGGGACTGGTCAGGAGTGGCAATACCGGTACAGTATATCTTCTATAAGGGCCCTCGCTTACAATAATTGTTTCAGCGAACCCCCTCATCCAAGTGCCCCCCCCCCCCCACCCAAAAAAAGATATTTTTTTTGGTGTTTGAATTTTCTTTTTAACTTATATGTCGCTCCCAACTCCGTCGTCTATTGACGTTTTAGGATCCCTGACAGATAATTAATGACAGTCGATTTTAGTTTATGTAGCAATCTTTATTTTATAAAAATAACACCAAGTGAAGTATAGGCCTCTTTTCGTTAATTCATCGGGGAACATAAACATCTCTTAAAATATAGACTGGTGCATCTAAAAGTTTATCTAGAGGCGGAATAAGGACCAAGCAACAAATATAGAGCGTGAAATTAAATATTGATCAACATTTTCAGAGTATCGTTTTTTATATCAACCATCTGACTGTGGGAAGGATATATTTTATCCGTAACGTACATATATACATGTGCGTTTATATAGAGAGAATGTTTAAATTGTTCATTTATGTATGTTGAAATGCCCCTCGGGGCCCTTGATTGGTAAATAAAAAAATATCTTGTATCTTGTATATGAGAATGCAACAATATATGGCCTCAGAATATTGATTAATTTGAACAGATTTTGCAAAGGGTTATCATATTTTATATTGTAAGTGTTTTGAATAAAAAAAAATAAACTATAAGAAAATCAAACGGGATCTATTGTGACGTCATCTTTGCGTTATAACGTAATTTATTCACATCTGCTGATGGTATATGAACTCTCTCAGTTTCTAAAATAAAATTATACCTTTTGCATAAAATACAAACCCGTTTTCTTCTTCTGTGCTAATACGATTAATCAATTGAAATTTTTTCTATTGAGCGTTTCCATTGGTTCTTTATCCTTATTGGAAATATTTGTCAGATGCAGGTTAGGCCTACACATCGCAGGGCCCATCGTCATCCGCCTTATCATCTTTTCGTGTTTTCCAGTTTGTATGCTATTTTTCTTGACAAATGACTTACATGAAAAATAAATATATTGCCGATGCATGGAATATTAATTTATTAACATTTTTATGAACTAGGGTCATATAATTTTCACATAAATAAAATTACACCTCTCAATGAACTTTCAATCCGCCACCGGAAATAGTAATGTTAAGTCAAAATAAACATACTGCACATCCCTCGAGCAAAATCTTGTCCCTGTTTTTATCCGTCTTTCATCAAAATGTTTTGAAATATACTAGTTTTATTTTGCTCAAAGGATGTGCACTACTTCAATTTTAGAAACATCAGTTGAAAATAGTGCAAAAACTACCAATTTCCGGTGTAAAGACGACTAATGACCCCCATCAAATAATGACCGGGGTCATTTTTCAACGACAAAAAATGACCCCCTACCCGTAGAAAAAAAATCATTTTTTGTAGAAAAAGAGTCCTAAGGGTCATTATTTTATATGTTAGTCCTATAAAATATTGACCCCCATTGAAAAATGACCCCCTTTAAAGTGATACAAAGTTTATAACTGGTGAAAGGGAAAAATATGCTGTGTATTATAATTGTTCTTCCTTTGAGTAATTCATGCATTTGTTCGAATAGATTTGATCTTTGTTCTTAGCACGTAGGGGTTATAAAGTTCCTCATTTCTCTCTGTTGAAATATTGACAATTCCGTTTTAAGCAATTAACAATCGATCAATTAATCATTTCTCTGATAAAGAAGCAAACCTAGAAATATCAAAGATGGTACATGTAAATGGATCAAACGCACGCTGGAGATGAAATTTATGAATATATATTTTTTTTTCGTTACTGACTCCATTGATACGTTGTTTCAGAAAAAAAAAATTGTTGGGAAAAAGTAGAAATTTGTAACAGACGAATTAATATCGGTGCGTACAAATAAGTAATTTGTTCGAATTAATAAAGTTTCATTCGGCCGATTGAATAAAAATAGAAATGGATGACAGAACGCCTCGATGCTGTATATTTTTTATATGTTCCATCCTATACATGCAGACTATCAAAATATTATTAAAGATATTAAATCTTTGCAAAATACATATTCTTTTTATAACCCCCCCCCCCCCCGCTCGGTAGAACAACCAGACTTGCAATGAACATTTTCAAGTGAGGAATTAAAAATTAAGAGATTCATGTAGTCTTTCAATGCTAAAATTGTGTTTGAAAAGAGATTCTTTAATTGTCAAGTAAATAAAATTTCTTTTCAATATTTCTCCTTTTAATGTTTGCTTAAAGAATGATATTCCACTAGTTTTTAGAAATCAAACCATGCAACAATCAGGTTTAAATACTCTTTAATAGGAATAATTAATTTTATTTTTCCTTCATTTCAACTTTTAGCTTGTATAAGTTTGGCAAATCCCATTTGACAATGAAAGAGGAGGAAATTTTTATCATTCCCCCAGAAAAATTTACGTTAAATCAAAAAAAAAAAAAACGGAAAAAAGAAAAGCAAAAATATAAATAAAACTCTATACCATTCAATAATACTGAAAGAGGCTCTAGATAAAATATTCAAATGAAGTTAAGCCTTCACACAAGTACTATCATATCATAATTTACTTCGCCATGATTAAAACATATACTTTAAATGTTGGTGGGGGTATACTTGAAAATATTGTGGCAAAGTAACAGTTGAAAATTAGTAGAATAGTAGATTATTTTCAGCTTTTTTAATAGTCCCTCCTTATAGAAAAATAAAGGTAGCTTTTGTTGATAATCGACTTCCTCCTAAATAAGTAAGGGGGTGGGGTGGGTATAACACCTATAATATACTCTGTAAAGCTATAGCCTAGTGTAAAATACAAATTCCACTGCAAAAACTATATGTAGATATAACCTTTTGATACAGCACACAATATTCATTACATTTCTTCATTCTTGATTTACTCCACCTTTTTACTCAGTTCTGAGTATATTTTTCAGAGAATTTAATATTAAAATCAGAACAAACATTTTTATTTTTGTAACGTCTTCTTTATACTGTATCATAATATGAAAAGTTAATTGAAGATCATTTCTTTTTATGTTCCCGTACGCGTAATCGAAGATTCGGATATAATTTTATGGTGTCCGTCTGTATGTCTGTCTGTCTATCTATCTGGCGGTCTGTTTGTCCGCAAAAACTTTAACCTTGACCATATTATAAACTTTTCATTTATTGGAGCTTTTACTTTGGGTACCACCAAATTTGACCTTCTGACCTTTACCTTGGAGTTTGTCCCATTTTACACAAAAATGCCAAATTTTTACTTTGGCCATAACTTTTAAACGGTAGATACTAGTACTCTCATACTTCACATATGTATTGTTATGGCATAACCTTTCATTGGATACTAAAAACTTTTACCTTTTGACCTTGACCTTGGAGATTTCCGTACTTATGAAAAATAACTTTTTTAACCTTGGCCATAACTTTTGAAGGTAAGGGCTAGGGTTTTCATACTTCACATATGTAATCCTTGTTACATTAAACCTTTCTTAAAAAACTATCAACTTTGATCCTTTGACCTTTGAGTTTGACCTACCTTTCAAAAACTTATCCTTAGCCATTACTTTTGAACAAGTGGTGCTAGGGCTTTCCTATTTTGCAACTGTATTTCTTGTGAGAAGACCCTACTTTGGGTACCAATGTATTTAAATTGCATTTAAGAACAGTTTAATAGCCGCTATGTTGCCATACAGGGGCATAGCTGTTTCATTAACACATCTATTTATATATAATTTAATTTTACTTGTAACACGTCTTTTGATTGGACAAAAGATTTTATCCATTTTGTTTAACATAACTTGCCTACGTCACAATGAGTTACGTCAAAAAACGTATTACTCCGCTTGACGTTACTTTTAAAATTTAATCAATGTGAAGCCTCATTCTGGGGGAAAAATTGTCTCATTGTCTGCACTGAAATTAAATTATAAGGAATGAAGCTTATTTCAACTTATATTATACGATATAACAAAACTTGGGGCAGTTTACGCTTTTTTATAAACCGCTTCGCGGTTTATAAAGCGTAAACTGCCCCAAGTTATGTTATATCGTATAATATAAGTTGAAATAAGCTTCATTCCTTAAATAAGAGGAGTTGCGGATAAGAGATGGATACCCCAAAGCATAACAGACGGACATCCCGATCACTATATACCCTCCTTTTCAAGCGGAGGAAATAATAATATATTATACTGCTGAATTTTTTCTGTCAGTACGATGATTTCCACCATCGAAAAACACTGTTTACCTAACCCTTTAGGCTCGATAAATCTTTTACTCTTTTAGATTCTGAATCATCGCATTGACCTTAAAATATAGCTATAATTGTATAATGTTATGAAATCAACATACATGTATCATCAATTTATTCCCAATTAGCTCAGGTGAGCATTTTGGCCAATATGCTTCTTTATCTATTTTTTTTTTTGCCCCCTTAAAAATTCAGCTTTAATCCGCAGGGAGTCATTTTTCTACGGGGGTCATTTTTCTTCACGTGGGTTCTGCAAATTTTTAGGGTGGTGACACTTTTTCTACGGGCAAAAGAGTCATTTTTCGACGTCAAATAATGACCGGGGGGTCATTTTTCGCTGTCGAAAAATGACCCCCGGTCATTATTCGATGGGGGTCATTATTCGTCTTTACACCGGAAAAAACGGATCTTTAAACGTGGTGTATACGTCTAATAAAAAGAGTTTGCAAATTTTGCTTCGCATAGTTTAAAACTACCAATCTTCTAGTACATGCAAATAGATTTTATATTTTGGTAAACCTGTATATTAATTTACGGAAAATACTGGGCCTCCGTATAATAACTAACGTACTTAATTCTTTCATGTTTTGAACATTGTCGATTTGATCGGTAACATTTGCACAAAAACTTTTTGACAAATTTACTCTCAGTGAATCCTACACTGTAGATAATAATCTAAATTAAATGTTTTCTAATTTTATTTACAGCTGGTTTCAATCCAGCGCGCACAATACTATTTTATTTAACCACTACGACGCTTTTTCTTCAATGTTTTGATCGGTGTTGCCGATCGCATCAGCGTTGCCGATCGCGCGTTGACAGGGGTGATAAAGAGATAACAAACAGTTTTCAAGATCAAAAATCCATAAAACAATACAAAATAGATACTATAGGAAAAGGGCAAATACGGACCTCAAAACATCAGAGGTGGGATCAGGTACCATGTAGAAGTGAGCATCCCTTGCCATTTAGAACCGGTCACACCCGCCGTGTAATCTTTGTCGTGATCGGGATACAAGGTATAATGAAAAATTCATCGTCAATTCAGTTGAATATAAATAATGGACTAACAATACGAAAAAATAGTCGTAAACATTTGACTCAATGATAAATTGTATTTGCCGAAAAAATCATTGTATCGAACATAGAACTTACGATATGATGAATTTAAGCATCAATTAAACTTAACTTCCGATTCCTTGAAATTATAATGTTAGAAAAATAACAAAAAGCATTCAGTGCGTAGTAATCAATATAGTACTTTTTCACACGTTTGCAAATAGTATATATTATTTGTTGGATTCCTCCAATGGTATCAATTAAACAACATTGTGACACATGCAAGTCTTCGTTTAAGGTTGAAAAACAATGACTACAATATGATAGTATGGTGATGCATTTTGATAAATACGAGGGTTGTTAGAAAAGTTCGCGGACAAGTTCTGTTGTGAGCCCGCTATTTCCAAGAAACCGGTTAAACTCTCCAAATAAAAACTTGAACATTTTTCCAATAAATATACAAAGATTATACAAATTATACAGCTACTGTAAACGTACTTTTTTCTACGGGGTCATAATTCCGCGGAATCTCAATTTTTGTTTAATCTGTGGGTAAAAAATTACGCGGATGTTCTGGATTGTCACTATATGCCTTACATTTATATTAAGTACGCTTGGACAAATTTCCGCGGAAAGTTAGTGACCGCGTACATAGAGTAAATTAATACCACGCGGAAAAAAGTACTTCTACAGCATATTATTTTGAAAAAAAAACATGCTTCACGTAACATGCTACTTTTTTGAACGTTCATATTACAAAGACGTTTTAATGAAATTAAAAAATGACAGTTGTTGCACTAAAAGAATTATGAAATTCTACAGTATTTATGAAACGTAACTTGGTGAAATTTTGAATTGAATGGGATGGTGTATGAATGTTTTAGAGCCATTCATATGTAATCAACTCGTAAACTGAAAGTCAAGAATGGGAACGTCATTAAACGTCATTGAGCACAGAGATACTAAATTTATGTGTGTAGACGAGAAAATGTCAAAAAATAAACTAAAATGCTTCTATATGCTGCTATAGAATTGTTTATACGTACAAAAGGCAATAATATTCAGTTGGTAGTAGCTTCATAAGAATGGAAGGATTAACATTTTTATTATCAACTTTCATGCGATACCTCAGTACCCCACTTCATGGAAGTTGCATCTCAGAATTTTGCATTGCTTCCAAACTTGATCACGATCGCTTAACTCAGTAGACAATCATTTTAAGATATCGATAATATCCAAAATAAACACATCAGACATTATAAAAGAAAAGTAACATGTCTCAATATTGATATTTAATTTTTAAGTAGAAAAAAAGACAAGAAAAGTCAAAGAAATTTAAGATATTTAGAACTAATAAAAACCTTAAAAGGGTTTGAAATATGGCTATTACATCACTCCGTAAATCCTATGACCGCATAGTAAAATCGTTGTAAATTTTCAAAGTTTTAGTAAATGGACCTCCTGATTTTTTACATATCAACAAACAAAAGAAAGGAACTTTATAAGACATAGGTCACACTTCACAGTACACAATAGATTTTCCGTAAATCGATATGTCCGCGAACTTTTCTAACAACCCTGGTATATGTAGATTGTCTTCTTTTAAAATATATGAAATATTAATTAACTCTTTAAAATTTACTGAACTGCTATGCAACATACACTTAATGTTCTCGTCCTAGAAGTTTGAAGCTACCATTTCCCCGCATACACTTTTTAGCGTGCTACAGGTTTCTCTGAAGTTTCGCCTAAATAATACTTTGACGTAATATTTTAATAAAAAAAAAACTTTTCTTACTCTATGAGATTTTAGCAAGTATAAAATAGAAGGAAATTGACATTAAACTGAAGATTAAATGAACTTTTTGAAATGCGTGAAAATGCGTGATTGCGGGGAAACTGTATATGCGTGATTTTGCATTGAAATTGGAAATGGTATATGCGTTAAAATGCGTGACTGCGGGGAAGGGGGTTAAAATTCTATATATCCCATGAATGATTGTAAATAAATTCAAGTTCTTCATCCAAACTAATGAATGTGATTGAATAAAGCGCAAGAGTAAAAAAAACCATTCTATATATATATATATATATATATATATATATATATATATATATATATATATATATATATATATATATATATATGTGTGTGTGATTCCTTTATGCACTTAATATATGTAAACAAAATTAGTCAAGTTAATCTGCTAATATTTTTAAAATTTTCTATATACGCATTTGGAGAATTTTTATTCTTCCGTTCAAAATCAGTGATCTGCTTTTCTTGTGCAGTGCATGATTATTTATTTTTGTGTCGATGTAGGAAATCATAATCATTCTGTAATGCAGCAGGTCTTTCATTTCCACCCAAAAGGTTAAAGATATATACCTAGACTCTGCATCAGAAAACCAAAGAATAGGATGAAATTATTTTTTTTTCAAATCTAGGATACTTGCCACTGGTGCTTATAGCTTTTGTTTTGCTCTTACCCTAAACTTCTTTATTGTTGATTCAATAGCCCACTTCTTCAGTTTGCTTCTCAATGCCTGATTTCCCAAAACTTTGCCTTATCTACACTCTAGCGAAGGGTTGTCATTCCACTTATGAAGCTCTTTAATGCATTTTACGCAAATACCTTTTAATTAAGCATTACACCCATTAGTTTCTATGTTTAACTTCGACCTACCGTTGTGGTCACAGACTGAAATCCACTTTATACCCAATGATGCTTTGTTTCAAGTGTGGTTGAAAATTCCGTAGTGATTGTTGAGAAGATGGTGAAAATGTGTAAAGTTTACTAACAACTTACGACAGATGGAAAGACGAACACTTCTTTTATCAGATTTACTTCAAGAAAAACTTACCTGAGCGTCGGTGACTTAAAAACAATTCGGGATTAGTAAAAGATATATGAAATTAAGTAATATTAAAACTGGTTTTCTCAATTAAAGCTTTGAGGTCATTGCATTTTCCTTGAAAAAAGAGTTAAGTTTACAGAGAAAAGTTTAAGGGAAACATTGAAATATTTTTATACCAGAAAGATCTGAATTTATGAATTTAGAAATTAAAAAAAAAAGGTAATATACTTTTCATTTATTTTCATAAGTTTGGAAATTTTAATTACTTGTTAAATGATGATAAATTTTCTTAAAAAACGATAATTTATATTAAAGAAATAATACGCACGTTTCACGATTTACTAAAAGGTGACGGAAATTAATTCGTGGTTCCCTGTTATTTAGGTTTTGATTATATAATGTTTTTGTTTTACTTTCCACTTTTCAGTACCTGTATATATTTTGAAACATAATCAAATTTATGAAGTATTTCCTGCAGCTGTGGGTTTATGCCTAAATTAAAACTAAGCTTGAAAGAAATAAACAGCTTTAAAAAGAAATATAATATATCTACCCAAAAAATTCATAGCTATCATATCAAAATTGTAAATCAATATACATTACCAAAAGATGTTAAAATTAAATTGTTTTTTTACAAGGACATTGCAATTGAAAAGCGAAGCATCCCTTCACAAAGGGCATATCTATAATTCAGGGTAATATTCGACATCGATCCCGATGCAAATTACGTACCTCAATACCGTTTCACACAGAATAAACTTACACACAAAAACTTACACATCCTCACACAAACAAGCGTTTTACAGTTACCATACCCCCTCCGAATCAGTTGCGAGGGAATAATTTAAACGATAGCAATTTAGAGAAACTAATTCATTTCTAACGGGCGAGCGAAGCTGTATCTTAAGACTTTCCTCTCATTCTTTTTCGAAGACTTTCTTTGATCTTTTGAGGGTCTATCAAATTCACCAATTCCATCCGATTCCTGCCTTGGTTTGAAATTTTCCAACATCATTGTGAACCCATACATGTATTCTTCTCGCTCTCGTTTCTTTGATTCCCTATATTTTCGTCTTTGCCTTTTGGTATTTTCAGTTAAGTTCGAATGTCCTTGATTAAATTCCATGGTCTCAGCTGTACTTAAAAGTGGATTCTCCTCCAAAATTTTATGCATTTGAAATTTTTCTTCATCTTTCTTCAACATTTGTTCTGGATAAAGAAAACTTTTTCGATATATATGTTCCGATGTGGCAGAGCAATGGCTTGAATGGGCCGCTTCTTTGTACACGGGTTCTTTAAACGAATTTCCTCTCGAAATATTGCTAGAATTGCACTTCAGAGATAATATATCATATGGTTCGTGGTCATGGTCCATTAAAGACCTAGAATATTCTTTTTGCTCTTTGATTCCCTTTTTTGATAAATAAGCTTCATGATTATGAATTCCAACTAGCTTATTATTTGAGAGATCATTTTGCCTTGCATTCCAGTTCTCTGATGATTCTATCGATGTCTGTTTTATTGAATTAAACCTATTCTCTTGTATAAAAGCATGTGTAGCGCTGTTATTATTTTGACTTTGATGCCGATTTTCATCAGTTCTGTTGAAATAACTCCCTATATGATTAAAACGAATCGTTAGCCAATCATAAAAAGAGCATATACGATAGGACTTTTAGATTTAACGAAATTATTGAGTTAACCTTACCTTTGTCTTGCAAAATATATGATCCTTTAGAAGTGTTAATTCTGTAAAAAATAATCTTGTTTATTAATTTTTATTTCTTTATACAGGTACGTATATTAAAAATAGCACTTTAGATAATTGATTACAATCATGAGTTATGTGAAATTACATTGTATGTGCAAGAAAATAAATAAAAATCTAGCTCATGAAAAACAAAAGGAGGGAAAGAATATTGAAATACTGTCCTTTTTTGCTTCCCTGAAGCAAAATTCTTTTAACATGAGTTTTAACTTAAGTCAAAGAGCTTTTAATTTAAACGTTACAAATGGTTATGAATTACTTAAGATGAATCTGTGCTACAACATATCGAAATTTGAGCTCTCCACATGTTTTAAAATATTTTTTCCTTACCTTAATTTTAGGTAGATTGTAATCCCTATTGTGAAGCAGACGAGAAAACACCCTGTGGTTGATAAAACAACTGTTCGCCAATCCGTAGGGTATCGAATATACTCGGTCGGACAATAATCTGAAAAGGACGAAAAATATTTTTTTTTCCTACACTGTAATAGACTGTCGATTTCTCAGTCTTTGAATATATAATCATGTAAACTGATTTTGAAATATAATTGCTGAATACCCTCATTCATGATCAGTTAAATATCGATGACGAGTTTATGGATCAGAGCATTCATGGAAAAATGTACCCGTAAAATAAAATTGTGTCAACACTTACGTAATATATCATTTTTAATGACAGTACTAAGCTTAAGATAATTTAGCATAAAAAATATATTACTTGTCATCTGGCAGCCGTTGACATTGTCACATGGATAACATTTGCATTTTTCTTTGCAAAAAAATCCGTAAAATCCTTGAGGGCAAGTACTGCTGCAATTTGTTCCAAACGTACCCAGTGGGCATGCTTTGAAAAGAAAACCAATATTCAGTAAAATAGTTATTATTAAAAATTATTAAAAAGAATTCAAAAAAATGGAAATTTAGTTTCCTTACCAATACAAAAACTGCCATTTTTGAAGTAATTTTGACAGCATGTGATATTCCTTTCATTGCAACGAAAAGAAATAATATTATATAGGCCTTATTTTATTTTATCATATCTATGTACAGATAAAAACGTCAATATAAAATATAAAGAAACAAATTTAATAGAGAAATGCAGCTCAAACATCAAATACACACCCAAAGGTATCATTCGAGCAGATTCCAGGATAATTTTCAGCAAATATCTTATGAATGTGTAAAGCAAAATAAAATTTAAACATCCAAATTGAACGAAAAAGATATTCCATTGTATATTAGGAACGACGTTATTTTTTCTCTGTGAATGTTCTGCAGTTTCTACAGAGGAACTTATATAAAATAAAGGAAGTATAGAATGAAATGTAGGAAGTTTCAGATTCAAAGGCAAATACAGACAGGAAATACCTAATAGTTATGTAGGGAGCATGTTTTTTTTTTTTTTCAGATCAATTACACATTGTTCAATTTACATGTCAGGGTTCAAACACGTCCTTTTATATCTGATGGCAAAGCTTAAGTATCGCATAATTGATTCATTTAAATAGTGCCAAGTAATTTTTTAAGTTGGCTTTTCCAATTTTAATATTGTTTTTTTCCAACTTTGAAGTTGGTACATGTATAATTCCATCTTTAATTTTAGCTTACCTGACTTTTATCTTGGCTTTTCCAACTTAAAGTTGGAAATATAAAGTTTTAAGTTGCAAATGCCAAGAATAAAGTTGGGGAAAAACCAACTTTAAAATTGGAAAAGCCAAGACTAAAATAAGAAAATGTTTGCATTCCCTAATTCAAAGCTAGAAAAGTCTAAATTAGAGTAGAAATAAACAATTATTAAGTTGGAAAAGCCAAGATTAAAGTTAGAAAATCCAATTTTAAAGTTAGAATTACCAATTTTTAAGTTGGATCTATTGATTGCATGTTGTTAAACGTCCCTCCCTCTCGAGAATCTTTCACTCATATGGAGACGCCATCTCTTGCCCGTTGAGAGCTTCAAATGTTGTCCTATACTCGGCACTTAGGACCGTTGAGCAGTGAGGGATATTTTTCGTGCCAGCGCCTACTGCGATACGGGACCTCGGTTTATAGATTTCATCCGAAGGACCAGTCTCCACGATCAACACTGGGATTCAACCCGCGACCAAAGATTCGAGTCCTTACTTCGAGGTTCCAGAGCAGAAGCTCTGCCCATGGCGCCACACGGGCGAGTTAATGGTGGAAAAGCCAACATTAAAAAAAGGAAAAACCAACTTTAAGGTCAAGATCTAGTAAATGAAAGGTGCCTACAGACATATCAAATTTAAGAAATAAATTCCTTAAATGATGCTTTATAACTTTTGCTTGGTCAGATAAGGTTTTCCGGGCCATAATTTGTAGGTAAAGAAGATGAAAAATCATATTTTAAACTAACATTTCCAATGAAAAATTAAGAAAATCAGTCATGAGTATTGGAGTTTTTTCCATATCAGACAACGAAAATGTATCCTGATTGCCTACAGTCTTCCAGAAAACGCTAATTTCTTCTTCTTTTAAATAATTTCAAATTTAATATAGGTATCGGGACTACTTTTCATATGGTTTCAAATTGAATTCCATGAAATCACTTTATTTTCTACATATTTATATTAGAGCCGTCAAGTACGGGAAAAAGAAAGTTGATACTGATTATGACGTCATAATGGATATAGCACCAAAAAGTTTCTGAAGACTTTTACTAGATCCTGACCTTAAAGTTTGAAAAGCCAACTTTGAAGTTGAAAAAGCCATTATGATATCGGAGTTAGAATTACATACTATAAAGTTTTTAAAATAAAGAATAAAGTTGGAATATCAGCTTTAAAGATAAGGGGAAAAAACAAGATTAAAGTTTTACTTATGGGATGCTCCTCTTTGAGGTTCCTTTGTTATCCCTTTATTCGACAGCTTTTAATTTCGTGCAATTAAACTGGACATGGCCGCATTGGCCTTCGGTGATATAGTGTTATACTAGTAGTTATGTCATCTGCATAATTGTTTGTCATCATTGAATATCATGCAAAGACAAGATAACAATCTAGTCAAGTCAGGATAACTTTTTCGTTTGTCTACCAACACCGACTCAAGATATATAGGCTATCTTATCTTGTTGCGATAGCTATATTGACTTAACAAGATAATTTATCTTGCATAATGAATAAAATTATTTCATTTACAAAAACTGCCATACCCGATATTGCAGTGACAATGTATAAAATTAACACCGACAAATGTTATTTTTAATTTAATTCAAGATACGGGATGTAGGTTAATCGATTCAAAGATTATAGGCTAGAACCGGTTTTATTTGTAAATGAAGGATATGGAGATAACGAACAGTATTCAATATCAAAGTCCATAAAACAATACAAAATATGAGCAGAGTAACGCGGCACAGTTAAGGTCAAGATCTAGTAAATGAAGGGTGCCTACAGATTTATCAAATTCAAGAAATGAATTCCTTTAATGATGCTGTATAACTTTAGCTTGGTCAAAAAAGGTATATCAATTTGTTTTTTAAGATGAAAAACCATATTTAAACTGTCATTTTCAATGAAAAACGAAGAGAACCAGTCATGAATATGGGAGTTTTTTCCATATCACACAAACAAAATGTATCCAGATTGCCTACAGTCTTTCAGAAAACGGTAAAGTGTATGTTCTTGGTCTCCACATTAAAATAATGTTAAATTTGATATAGGTATCCGGACTACTTTTCAGGTGATTTCCAATTGAATGTCATGAAAATACTTTATTTTCTAATAATTCTATTAGAGCCGTAAAGTACGGGAAAAAGAAAGTTGAAAGTGATTATGACGTCATAATGGATCTAACACCAAAAAGTTAATCTAAGGACATTTACTAGATCTTGACCTTAAAGTTATAGTAAGGAGGAGGGGCCTAATTTGTACGGGAAATGTTTACTATGACGTCACACAAAATATAAGGTCTTCAAAATACCACTTATTGAAATTATTTGCTAATTCAAACTGCTGGATAGCTGTAGACTACATAAAACTTACTATTACATGCAGTTTTATCGTTTGTTAAATCCCACACAACAATATATAAACGATGCATCGATCGCAATGCACTTGTCAATGTGACGTCATCTCGCAAAAATGACGCAGATTGTACACAGTGAGAGGCTGATCAAATCACGTTTTGTACAATGAAAAATGTTTTTGTTCTCAAATAAAAATTATTTGCAATTAAATAAAAGGCCATTAACTTGGATGCGATGTCTATTTTACTATATTATTTATAATTGTCCGTATATTCTCCAGACAAGTGATACTGTTGTGTGTTTGTATGCAGATTCATTGAAAAAGTAATAGAAGGGCCCTTATAAATCGATTTATTGCAAGGGCATACCCTCAGTGTATATTGCCATGTTTTTACACATATACTTAAGAAGCATTAACATATTTGAAAAGTGCAGCGAACCTCATGAAATCTTGCAAATAAATTCATTATAGCTAAATTTAATGTAGTTGACCAGCAAAATATTCAACCCGCCGTTTAACAAATTAAATTTTAGCAATTTAATAAGGGAATCTAGATAGATTCGCAGCACTTTTCACAAACTACATGTATTCTTAAAGATCTGAAACAGAAAAATGGTTGGAATATTTAAATTATATTCTGCTTTATCTTTGCTTTTGTGTTAATTTACGGTGAAAACTGGAGCTTACTAGCAACTATTGTTCCAAAATCAATCGATACTCTGATAGAAAAAAAAACCTTTTTAAACATTAGATATTGTTATCAATGCGCACAGGATTAGATTCCTCGGATATAAAAACTTACTTTTTTATTAAATCTAAAAGGCATAATAACTTTGTGTCTATTAAAATGCAATTAATATATAGATTTTAATTTTGAATTTTGAAAGAAATTTGTGTATTTACATTTATTTCACTATATTTGAAATTCTCATATTACTTTATATTGAATAGTGTTACTTTCGAAAGGACAACAATTAATGCTCACGAAACAATTGAAGATACATGTAAGAAATATACGGAATTTGTTTCCCACGAAAATTTGTTTTTCTACAGTAAAGTAAAATTTGAATGTGATTACTGAAAAAGAAATAAATTTACTCTAAAGAAAACAAAGCAGTTATTATAATGTACTGTTGAAATTGCATATGATAATTTATATTGATGCCTTTATGATTGCTGATTAAGATATGTACCGTGCTTTTCATTAAATGACATTCCTTGGATAACATTTTCATTGGTAAAAAGATATAACCTTTTTTTCTTTATATAATTTCAAAAGCTACATATAGAAATCGAGACATCTCGCTACAGTTTGTACGATAGATAACTGGTAGACATGCGTTTAATGATACGCTACTATTATACATTTTATAATATAAATTATATTTCATTGAAAAATATTTTAACAAAACATGTGCCTGTCAATAAGTTTTGACTCAACATAAATTGTACACAAGGAACTTTTTTCTACTTTAAATAATTTTAAAAGCTACAGATAGAAACAACGAACAGTATTCAAGATCAAATATCCATTACACAATACAAAATAGGAGCAGAGAAAACACAGACCTCCAAAACATCAGAGGTGGGATCAAGTGCCATTGAGGAGTGAACATCCCCTTTGCACAAAATATACAGCCGCCGTGTCCCCTATATAACTTTTTGTCATGATCTCGGGAAATAACAGGGAAATAGCCGTCGTCAATTCAGTTTGTAAAAAAATGGACAAACAATCAGAATGAAAAATGTCATGTTTTATCAGTATTATAATTTTTTCAAATATAAATTGTTTTTTTATTACAATATCAATTTTTGTTTTAAAAAATATATAATTATAATAATATTACACACCGAAATGACTACTCTAAGCATCAAATAAATTTAACTTTCCATCTCCTGATTCAAAAAATATAATGTTAAAAAAAAAATAGCTTTCAGTGTTATAGTTCCGCTAGTAGTCAAAATAGTATTTTTTCACATGACATGTGCGCAAATAATATGTTTTATTTGTCGGATTCCTCCATTAGAATCAATGTGACACAAATTTTTGTTTGAGGTTGAAAAACAATTACTACAATATGCAAGTATGATGATGCATTTTGATATATACATGTAGATTTTCTTCTTTTAAAATATATGAAATACGAATTAAAGCTTTCTTTATCCCAATGGATGATTTATACACATTGAACAGTTCTTTATTAACAGTAATATAGTATTGTTAGACAATAGCGCAAGGGTGTCCACAAAAACATTATATATATATAACAACGTTCACTGACAGATTTTGATGATCAAATATTTTAAAAAAAACTTAGTGAAGTTATTCTCCTTATAAACTTTACAAAACAATTATTTTGATGTAATGATACAAAAAGAATATAAACTGAATATGTATTCTTCAAAAAATGTTTTTGCTTTCTTGTGCAGTGCATATTTTCACAAAAAGCTTTGTGTCGATTTAGGAATTCAAATATAATTTTTTGTGTAATGCAGCAGGTAATTTACATTTCAAAAAGGTTGAATATATATACTTCGAATAACCAGCATCCGAAAACTAAACATGAAATAAAATGAAATTTATACCTTTTAAAAAGATCCGTCAATGAAAACGCAACATTAATAAATTTTAGGAAACGTTCCAAAATATAAACTTTATAACTATGTACAAAAAAGTTAGTGAAAAATAAATGTTTACTATTTCCAAATCCTAAGAGCGCCGGTAGTTATTTAACGGTTGAATGAATTTCTTTCCTCCCTACTGGAAGTTGCTTTTTAGTCCTTTTTCTTAACCAAAATCACATTTTTTTGCATAAAATTTAATAAAATAATTTTTCACATATATTTGTGGGTTTTGGTGGCTTAATGGTGGCTTTGTAGCTGTTTATTTTTGCCTTAAATGTGAAACAAATTTCTGTCTTAAGGATTGAAAAGCCATATATTTCCTCAAAATGACTGGTTTTTCATTGCTAATGTTGGTGATGGTCTTAAAATAAAGAAAATTAAACCAGCTTAAGATATAATGTACATATAACGACTTTAAGGATGTGTTTCATGTGTTTTCAAAAGCATATATAATAGTTTCTTGACCAGAAGTCCAAAGTTTAACTTTATCTACGCCAAGTTAATGTTAGAAAAATAACAAATAGCTTACAGTGCAGTATCTAACAACAAAGGCAATTGAAAATGCCCAAATAATATGTATTATTTGTCAGATAAAGACAACTTGATGTGAAACAAATTTTCATGGTAAAAAATTAAAATACACAAGTACATGATACATTTTGTATATACATATAGATTTTCATGTTTTGATATAAATACGAATTAAAGCTTTCATCTGATTGTTAATGTTTTTTTTAAATGTGGTATCTGTTAAGAGGGCTAAAAAAAAAAACAACTTTGTATATATGGAATATTAAAAAAAAAGCCAAGTTAATCTCCTCATAAACTTTACAAAACTTCTATGTACGGATTTGGAGTATTTGTATTATTCAGTTCAAAATCAGTGATTTGCTTTTCTTGTGCAGTGCATGATTGTTCATCTTTGTGTCGATTTAGGAATTCATAATCATTCTGTAATGCAACAGGTCTTTCACTTCCAACAAAAGGTTGAAGATATATACCTGGACTCCGCATCCGAAAACTAAAGAATAAAATGAAATTATTTTATTCAAATACATATGACCTATGAATGCACTAATGGGATTTTTTATGTCAGAATAATCCGTTTCGAAAAAAATCAAAAGCATACCATTTCTTCCGAATAATGTATCCAATTAACAAGCAAACCATAAAAGAAAGAGCTCCGAGAGATGAAAGGTAGATTTCCTCTTTCGTTATGCTGTTTTCACCTTGATTGATAGAATTGAAATTCTGAGAAATAAGTAATCATCTCAAGTACATGTAATGATTAATCAATTCAAAAGGAGCGATTCAAACAATCTTCTAAGATGAGAGCTCAGACTGCAGTTGTAACAGAATTTTTTTTCTAAAAATAAGGAATTTCTAGCCAAAAAAATTACATTTTAGAAACCTATTTCCCAGCTTCGTTTTATGCAATTTTGGTATCTGAAATTAATTTATTTAAAAACTGATTTTTTTAAAGGTGATATACTCATTAGATGCTCTTAAAAGATAACGTTTTATTTTTTTTTATCTAAAAAGATTGAATAACTATTTACCAGTTCTCACAAGACAGCCATTGACTTTATCACATTGACGACAACCGCATTTCGTTTTGCACAGGTGCCCATAGAAACCTTCTGGACAAGTTTCGTTGCAGTTTGACCCAAATGTTCCAAGAGGACATGCTTTTCAGAACACAATATTTAAAAAAAAATTACAAAAACATTTCTTTGGAAAATAGATTAAGATTTAAACAAAAAGTCCAAGCGTCTTCCTTACCTAAGCAGAAATTGCCATTTTTATAATAATTATGACAGCAAGCGATAATTTCACTATGAATAAAAAAAAGATAATATATGCAATTAAATAAATCATTAAAATCATCAAAGTTAGTTGATTTCTAAAACAAAAGAGAAAATTAAAAAATTAATTATAATCTTTAATTAAACGGGGGAAAAAATTGTACACACCTTAATGCATTAATGGAGCAAATTCCGGGGTTTTCAGTCATCAGTTCATTGTTTATCTCTAAGACAAAAATCAGCATCAAAATAAAATGACAATTCATTTTGTGCTTTAAAATAATCTTCGAATTCAATTTGTCCTTAATCGAATCGACCTCAAACCTTTAAACCTATATTTAACCTTTAAGGAAGGGAAGATTTTAAATATCGGATATTTTCCGGGAAAATGAAGAGAGAAAATAAATAGACATAAATAACATTATGTATCATTGAATCAAAAGTGGATACAAATAACTTTTTTTATAGTGCATCTTAAGTTAATTTATACAATTAAAAGTTGCAATATTGAACACATTTACATCATGTATCATTGAATCAAAAGTGGATACAAATAACTTCTTTTTAGTATTTTATGCCTCCTCTTTCCCTACCTACACATCAAAGTTAGACAAACTCACATGTGTGTTGAAAAAAGTTTATTCATCAAAATATAATATTCTGATCAAATTATCAACTTGTACAAACTTTTTAAAATAGTTCAAGTATAACAAAATGGATTTCAAAATGTTGATATGCAAATTACAGTTTCCTTATACAAAAATAGATTAAACATTGTAAAATTGTGAATACAGTTCCATTATATTAAAATGTATGTTAGAATGTAAATTTCCAAATGAAGTTACAGTATCGCAAAGGAGGGATAGTATTATATGTATTATAGTATTAAATAAACATCTATATTCTTATTCCTAAAACGTTTTAAGCATAAGACTCATTCTAGTGAAAAAAAGCAAAAAAAAAAAAATCAATTTTGCATTATAAAACAGGCCATAGAAATCTTGGATAAGTACTATGTTTTTCTACAGGTAAGCCAAAAAAAAAAAAAAAAAAAAAAAAAAAAAAAAAAAAAAACCACCAGTTTATCCTTTTTCCACAAATTAAACATATACAAATAAAGATGATTTCACATCTAAATAATTTTAAATTTTGTGAAAGAATTTTTACCCGAAAATCCCTTTTAGTAAATATGATTCAGTATATTATAAGTATAAGTATAACGTATCTTAGCAAACATTGCTATACGAGTAGGTATACAATCCAATTTAAATAGGATCAGGATAACTAATTGTGTATCTTTCTTATAAAATGCTTTTGATGGAAAGAAATTAATTCAAGAAAGCACTTTACTTCTAAAATGAATCAGATTAATGTTATATACAAATTTTCCAATGAACATAAAATTTTCAAGCAAACTACAATAAAAGGTATTGATATTTTACTGCCTAATGAAATAGTCTGATAAAAAAGGAAAGAAAGAAAATTATCTCTTTATTTTGCTTGACGAAAATATTTTTAAACAGAGATCAAATTAAAAAAAATCTCAATTCCTTTGAAATTATTGCAGGTAACATTATACGTGTATCATTGTACCGAGCATATAATTTCTTTTGTAAAAGGGATCATGTTGATAAATAGATAGATTTAACCATAGAATTCCTCGGAAATGAATGCATGAAAAAAGTCTTTAAATCAAGAAAAAAGTCCTCGGGCACTTGCAAATTACGTTCGATTTAAAGCTTCTTCGAGTTCTTTTAAAATATGAATATATATAAAACGAGAAATCACAAAAAGTGAAAAAATATGTGGTAACGATCAGATCATAGTTCTGACATATACAATGAATGAACACGCACATATACAACGCATAAACAATA
>NW_026929169.1:0-37724 GCF_032062105.1 Saccostrea cuccullata | reverse complement strand
AATTGAAGTGGATATAGTAATGCGTTTGTATTTTAGTTTTGTTTATGAGTTCGTCTGCTAACGGTAGTGACTATATTACATCGAAACTGTTGTCGCTCTTCAGTTATGCTCTTTCCGAGGGGATCTTCCACTTTGCGGTGCCCTTACTTGTACTTCGTTTTATCGTGTATATTCACTTTTATTATACAGTTTGACACTCCAAACTGCACTAAAAGAGTAATTTGTATAATTTTATATTTAGGTACAATTTCTTTTTTATCTAGCTGTATTTAAGGGGTTTTTTAAATAATATTCAACAACAATATCAAATATAAAAATAACATGCATCACAAGCCTTCAAAATATCTTTTGAACCTCTACGCATTTTTCAGTCTTTGAATCCATTCCCGAATAGCCAATTTATAGTTCGACATAGGAACACCTTTTAGACAATGGTAAAGCGCTTGCAACAGGTTGGTTGCTTTCGCAAAGTCTCCCTCTCAAGATATCTTGATTAGCAGTCTCACGAAAAAATCATAAAGCAGAGACCAGGGCTGTATAAAGGTTGAGGTTAAGAATTAAAGTTCATTCGGTAACGATGACTAGAGTAATGGAAACATTTATTTGTACAAGTATCTTTGAATTCAAGAAAAAAAGTGTACATGCACATGACTTTGTACACTATGCGGCTTAACCAGTTACCATTTTGTCTAAACACCTAGAATAGCAGATTTCATGATCTAATATTAATAAATTTCAAATGTTTTTCTCATATTTTTGACAGTTTCTCGTAAAATTGTTCACAAAAGTACTCAAAGTTTCGTGTACATTCATTTTTCTTAAAAGATTTCAAAATTCAAAGCCTGAAACTCTCACATTCAGTCAACTGACAATGTACTGAAAGGGAATTTAAAATTTCATATATTTTTTTTTGTAACTTTCAAATATGTTCAAATAAAACAGATCTGCAAAATCAGAATCATGGAGCAGGTCAATTTTTAGAAATTTGATTTTATTACCATATTTCGTATAGGTAAAACTAAAATAAAAACGTCTTGACGTTCGAATAAGGAACTACCACATCATATATACCATTTTATTACTTAATGGTTTGATTCGTTAGTAGATATCATTTTCTGCATGTAACTGATACTGTTTGAAAAAGGCAAGTTATAAAGATGACGTCGTTTAACGTCGAGGAGCAGTTACTAGAAATAACATTATATAATGCGTCCTAGAAAACGTAAAGGAAAATCGATTAAAATGCTGAGACGCAGGGGGTATGTTTCTAAACATGATTCGAGAATTTTTATGTAAACCACAGAGGAGAATTTTGATCGGTAAATTAGTCGATATCAGGTGATATACATGTACATGTACGGTCTGTTGTAAAATATGAAAATATTTCAAAAGAAATAGAAAGGTCATAGAAAAAAAGGATGGGCGCCTTACTGTTGCAGATCTGGTAAGAACTTGTTTTTCTTTGTTATAACTTTATAGTCTACAAGTAATTATAACTACAACTACATATAGTAAATTATAGATTTCTTTAATTTAATGTATTTGTTACTTTCATGGCACTTTCGTGCACCTTTAATGTATGGAAGATCCAAATCCAGGTGTATGAATAAATTGTAGAGAAACATAGGATCTCACAATTTTCTTTTCTTACCTTTGTGTCGTTTAGAAATAACACATATAGCTACATACATTCTTAGTTTTGTATTCTGACTGGAAAGAACGTCGTTTCGGGAAACAATATATTTTAAATTTTCCTTCGTTGGATATGGAGGGAATAACGTACATGTGCATGTAAATTTGTGTTCACTGTGCTTTGCTGTTAAAATTCTTATTGCTAAATACCCAGGTAGCACAAAACGTTTTCATAACATTATATTCCGGTTGTAAGGATGTTATTCCAAAACGTTTTTGACATAACGTTTGAAAAATGTTTTTATAACGTTTTATCTAGGTTATAATGACGTTTTTAGAAAACGTTTCTCAAAAACATTTTTAAAATGTTTTTCATAACGTTTAATATTGGTTGGAAGAAAGTTTTTAGAAAACATTTTTGCATAACTTAAAAGGCATTATAAAAAATGTTTTCATATTCCATTGTTTGAGAAAAACTATTCTAAAAACTCATAATATGATATTAAGAATATACACAGTGTGTTGTGTACGTTGACTCAAATTTTAAGAATATTTATTTTTAAATTTAATGAAATTTATTATAAATTCCGATTACAAATGATACTAAAAAACATGAATATAACATTGTCTTAAAATGTTTGGAAAACGTTGTTAAAACGTTATAGAAACAACAAATATCTCTATATATTTCAATTCTTATAAAAAATATACATTTAGTATTTACTTTTTTGTTTGTTTGTTATTAATACTAGGTGATATCTTTTAAAGCATATTAAGGGAAAAAAAAATCAACAAAAATGTTTTTAATTCAGTTCTTTTTTAATTGTTTTATGTGCCACATTGATTTCCTAAAAAAAAAAATAATGATTGTGAAAAATGTATTAAAAGCCATTTTAAAGTATATTTTCTAAGATGTGATGTAGTTCAACAAAATAATGCAGTGCATTTATTCACTTGTGTTGTTTCCTCCTGGATAACGCGTTTATCAAAAGTTAATTGATTGACACAGCGGGATGCCGTGGTCAGCGCTGATGAAACCGCTCCTTGCTGCAAACTATTTCCACGTGATCTATATAGGTCAACTTATCAAGATTTTGAAAAACCGGGCAGCATTCTTGAGAGACAAAGAACAGGATTTAGGGAATATTTTACATCACCGTATGGTATGTTGAGTTTAAAGTTGTATTCATCGTGTATACATGCATGTATTAAGAAATAGTATTATAGCTGCATCTGTTTGTATAAGCCTGAATCATTCCTTGTAAACAATGGTAAATGATTGTATATATCTTTGGATATTTGAGGGCGGTTAATTGGCTGTTTTTGAAGAAAACTGATCATTGAAGTTTATCATGATTGTGCATTTATTTCACATATGTATTATGTCTTGTGTCTAGTGTGAATTTTCTTTATTAATGTGTACTTTAGTATAATCACCCCAGGCTTAGAGATAAATTTTCAAATTGAAAGCTTCAAAATAGGATTTAAATAGATCGAGTACGTTGAGTAGGTTGAGTTTGCGTGTTTGTGTATGTGTGTGGAGGGGGGGGGGGGAGGGTGGCTTAACGTGTTGGTTTAATACTTCTTTGGAAATGTAAAATTATTTTTATTTATATACAGTGTCATGTATATATTTTTCAATTTACAATTCTCAAAATGAATATCATTTTTCATTTTACAGCGGTTGTTTGCAAAGACTAAATATTACATGTTATGAGAAAAATTGGACAGAATGAAGTTTGCTACACACCATCTTTGAGGGATTTACCGGGGTATTAATTTTAAAGGTATGTTTGAAATTTCCTGACACGAATGCATAACGGAGATAGATTTATCATGTTTATTTAGTATATATTTTATAGAACTGTTGCCAAAAACATGCACACTTTTCTTGTATTTATCGGATTTATGACTGTATAGTTTTTAAATCTTCTAAAATTATTCTCTATATCTTTGTTTTTCAGAAGAAAACAAAGAAGTCAAAGTGCCAAACAGATGATTTCCGAAGGAAGAAGGATATTGTGATTTTTTTTCTTATTTCAATTGTGACAAATCTTCCCTGTTAAGAAGACTGTTATTGACAGTGTACATGTGGATGTAAAAAAGAGTTCATGGATTATATTTGTGAAAGAGTTTAAACCAATTAAAACCATAGGAGGTACAATACTTTTTTTGTTGTAATTTTTTTTTAATCCTTTAAAACATGTTAGAAATGTTCTGAAAACGATTTTAAAAATGTTTTGAAAACGTTTTCAAAAATGTTTTCCAAACATTACAGGACAATGTTTTTGAAAAACGTTATGATAACGTTTAAAAAACCATACAAAATAACGTTGTAATAACGTTTTAGAAAATGTTTTTATAACATTTTGAAAACGTTTTGATAACGTTTTAATAACGTTGTTGTGCTACCTGGGTAAATGTACATAAAAGAAGTACATGTATGTTACATTAATCATTGTGACTTTATATTGTAAAATTGATAAATGATGCCAAAACTTCATGCGTTTTTTTGTTGATAGATTTAGTCAATTCGTAGTTGATTAGATTCAAACATTGCATGGTACGTTAAAAAAACTTTAATCAATGCTTAAATTACGCCTTCATGTAACACGGATAAGCCCCCACGAATTATCAGATAATTTACTACGAAAATAAGACCGCAGTGGTTGGGCCGACCCACAGTGCAGGATAACAGCTGCAATGATCCAAACCAAAAGACACGAGGAAAATATATGGCAGTTTCAGTACCATAAATTTTATTACTGAATGCGCTTATGAAGTGGGGTTATCATCGCACCTTATTAGAAACATAACGTACAGATTGGTAAATATTTATGAACCGTTGTGTGATGCTTTTTTCTATCTCTACTTACATATTGCTGGAATGAAATTATTCATTGACTGGCAACCATCATATGTTTCATCTTTATGTTATTGCACATAAACATGTAACTATGAAACTGAATATTTATATTGAACTTTGGTATTGAACAAGCCTCGTATACTATTGTTGAATATTTACCTTGCATTTTAAACTAATATTGGTATTTTTAAATATTTTTGCAGAAATCAATGCACAACAAATCCTTTTATAGCTGGTGCCTTTGTGATTTCTCATATTGGATTTTGAAGAGAACGTTAATTTCCGTACTAACGTTTATATTTACATCTGTTAATTGTTTGTATTTACATCTATATTAAAAAAACATTCAAATTAAAACTAGTGCTAATTGTAACGGGGACCGTTACAGATGTTCCCCAAACGCTCCCCAACTCCCTTTTGGTGTCATAGTCCCTGTAAGCTTCATTAAATAAGACAAACTCTATATATCTGAGATTTTAACAACATTTACAAAGAAATGTACAAAAATCATTTAAACTTTAGCATTGAACGCGTGCAAATGTATGTGCATTTGCGTCATGACCATATCATCTTGTCTACACAATCTATATTTTTAATACACTGAATATTAAAGTATTTAATCCAAAATTATTTAAAAAATACGCTCATTCAAGTGTATGTTTGATTTTATTCATTTCACGTGCACGCACGTGCATACATGAGCATGGTGACCATACCTTCTTGTAGAAGTCCATTACATCTATCTATGTTCTAAATTCCACCCCGTTTGGGTGAAAAACTAAGGGAGTTATAGCTGTTTAAAGTTTCAGCCAATCAGATTGCAGCACATGTTTACGCACGTGTATGCATGTGCATGGTGACCATTCCTACTTGTAGAAGTCCATTATATCTATCTATATTCCAAATCCCATCCTGTTTGGTTGAAAATCAAGGGAGTTATAGCTGTTTAAAGTTTCAGCCAATCAGATTGCAGCGCACGTGCATGCACGTGTTTTCATGATAATTGCTTTATTTCATGTTGTAGGATATCCTAATGCATGGCTATGTTCAAAATTTTAAAGAATTTCGTCAAAAAACAAGAAAGATATTGAGACTTTAGTTGCAGCCAATCAGAGCGAAGTGCACGTGCATGCGCGTGAGATCTTGCTATTTTCACCATGTCGTCATGTCTATACTACTAATATATCCTCACATTATGAGTTTCAAAGCATTTCATTTAAAAATAGAACAGTTGTGGCTATATCTATTATATTGGTCATTTCACGTGGTGCACGTGCACGCTCTTGCAAGCACGTGCGCGCAAAATGACCTTGATTCCGCAAATCTACATAACATGTCTACTAACCCTAAAAAGGTTTTACCTACATCGGACGAACAGTTTACAAGATCATTCCCGGACAAAAAAGTTCCAGGAAGAAGAAGAAGAAGAAGAAGAAGAAGAAGAAAAATAATAATAATAACTAGAAACAATCTCGTTGCGAGCAACGAGAGGTCTTCCGTCCAATTCTGAAATAAAAAACGAAAAATCTAGCTGAAAAAGTCGTAAAAAAATATCGGTCACACGGGGGATCGAACCCGGGTTGCCCGCGTGAAAATCCAACGCGCTAACCATTACGCTATCGGGAACACCGCTTCAAATTTTTAATTGCGAATTTCTCAAGATTGGCTTTTTTAATTCTAAAACAAATTACACATTTCGCATTCATTTAAGAGTCTCTATTAACCCTACAAAAATCACAGAAAAATAATGAAAAACAAAAAAGTTGAAAATTTTGATTTTTTTAATTCGCTTCCGGTAGCAACCGGAAGTACTGACGACACACGAAAAGGACATTCCGCAAATCTAGAAGTCATGCCCTATGTTCTCTAACAAGTCTTCAGTTCATATCTTTAGTAGTTCTTTAGATCTCGAACTGACAAAATTTCATTTTAAAATCAGAAAAATTGCCATAACTTGGAACCGGAAGTGACTTGTTCCAAAATTTTACCAAAATTATCAATGGCATATTAGAGCGCATCATCCCTGAAAGTTTGATGAAAAACCGATGAATAATTCTCGAGATATCGCGTGCACAAAATTTGTCTAAAAAATAAGAATAATAATAATAACTAGATGAGATCTCGTTGCGAGCAACGAGTAGGTCTTCCGTTGAATTTCTCGATAAGATGAGATGTGATTTTGACTGAGATATTAGTTAAAAGAGAATGACATTAAGTTTTTCTTCCTTAAATCTAAAGTGTCGGATTTTAATCACGATATTCTGAACATCTTTTGTTCAATATGGCTTATAAAAATGCTCCCCCTTTTTGAGACGAAAAGCATAAAAAAAATTGCATTTTGGCCCCTTGCAACCCGTTATTAAGTAAGATAAGACCAAAATTTTATAATATATTGTTGCAAATCATTAAGATGAATACTTTTGCTTCAATAATGTATAATAAAATATTGATCATTAGAGAGTTGTAGATAAAAGACTTTTAGTCCCTCTGAGCCCTTAATTTGAGGACTCGGTCCCTCTTTCTTGAAATCAAATGAAAGGTCTTGTGATTTTGAAGATTTTTTGTTCAACACTTATTCAGAGATTTCTATTCGTTGTGGAGATATGCTTAATGGAAATATTTAGGGGCCATCCCTACAAGTCCATAATGGGGCCGTTTTACAAAAATTCAAAGTATGCATATTGTTTAGAACATTATTCTGAACATCTTTTGTTCAATATTGCTTATTAAAATATTCCCTCTTTTTGAGATATAAAGCGTCAAAGATTTGACATTCTGGCCTCTTGTGATCCCTAATTACGTAACATATGATCAAAGTTTTATCATATATTGCTGCAAATAGTTAAGATAAATACTTTTGCTTCAGTAATGTATAACAAAATATTGATCATTAGAGAGTTATGGATAAAAGACTTTTGGCCCCTCTTAGCCCCTAATTTGAGGGGTCAGCCCCATTTTCTTGGTATCAAATGAAAGGTCTTGTGATTTTGAAGTTTTTTTGTTCAGTATTTATTCAGAGATTTCTATTCGTTGTGGAGATATGCTAAATGGAAATATTTAGGGGCCATCCCTACAAGTCCTAAATTGGGCTGTTTTACAAAAATTCAAAGTATGCATATTGTTTAGAACATTACTCTGAACATCTTTTGTTCAATATTGCTTATTAAAATATTCCCCCTTTTTGAGTTATAAAGCGTCAAAGATTTGACATTCTGGCCCCTTGTGACCACTAATTACGTCACATATGATCAAAGTGTTATCATATATTGCTGCAATTAGTTAAGATAAATACTACTGCTTCAATAATGTATAACAAAATATTGATCATTAGAGAGTTATAGATAAAAGACTTTTGGCCCCTCTTAGCCCTTAATTTGAGGGGTCAGTCCCATTTTCTTTGTATCAAATGAAAGGTCTTGTGATTATGAAGATTTTTTGTTCAGTATTTATTCAGAGATTTCTATTCGTTGTGAAGATATGCTTAATGGATATATTTAGGGGTCATCCCTACAAGTCCTTAATGGGGTCGTTTTACAAAAAATCAAAGTATGCATATTGTTCAGAACATTATTCTAATCATCTTTTGTTCAATATTGCTTATCAAAATATTCCCCCTTTTAGAGATATAAAGCGTCAAAGATTTGACATTCAGGCCCCTTGTGACCCCTAATTACGTCACATATGATCCAAATTGTATCATATATTGTTGCAAATCGTTAAGATAAATACTTTTGCTACAGTAATGTATTACAAAATATTGATCATTAGAGAGTTATAGATAAAAGGCTTTTGGCCCCTCTGAGCCCCTAATTTGAGGGGTCAGCCCCTTTTTCTTGATATCAAATGAAAGGTCTTGTGATTTTGAAAATTTTTTGTTCAACACTTATTCAGAGATTTCTATTCATTGTGGAGATATGCTAAATTGAAATATTTAGGGGCCACTCTTACGAGTCCTTAATGGGGCCGTTTTACAAAAATTCAAAGTATGCATATTGTTAAGAACATTATTCTGACCATCTTTTGTTCAATATTGCTTATCAAAATATTTTCCCTTTTCGAGATATAAAGCGTCAAAGATTTGACATTCTGGCCCCTTGTGACCCCTAAATACGCAAGATATGCTTAAACGCTTATAATATTCTGTTCCAAATGGTCTAAAATTGAAAAATATCGAAAAATTGAGCAGAAAAAATGATAAAATTTTTTGGTCACACGGGGGATCGAACCCGGGTAATTTATAATTTATATAATATATTAGCCCGCGTGACAATCCAACGCGCTAACCATTTAGCCATTGGGATCGCCGCTTCGCGTTTTCAAATGCAAATATCTCGAGATTGGCTTTTTCGATTTTCAAACAAATTACATATTTCGCTTCTGCAAAAGGGTCTCTATTCAAATCAAAAACAAAAATATTAAAAAAGAAAAGTTGAAAAATTGCGTTTTTTAAACTCGCTTCCGGTAGCGACCGGAAGTATTGATGACACACGGAAAGGTGATTCTGCAAAGCTATAAGTCATGAACTATCATCTCAAATAAGTCTCCTGTTCATATCTTAAGCAGTTTTCGCTACTAAGTTCAGACAAAATTGCATTTTAAAATCAGGATATTGTAGATATTTCACGACCGGAAGTGACGTCATCAACAAAAAAAATTTCCAATAAGGTTCAGATCAGTAACTATCAGATGTGAAAGTCTCATGAGAATCGGCCCAGTAGTTTACGAGAAATCGCGTGCACAAAATTGGTAAGAATAATAATAATAGGGAAAAAGAAACCGAAGAATAACAAGAAGGTCTTCCGTTGGAGACGGAAGACCTTAATAAGAAACAGTAGAATCACTATAAGGTCTTCCGTGAAGACGGAAGACCTTAATAAGAAACAGAGTAAAAACAATATGTTCCCCAACTTCGTTTGGGGAACATAATTAGATATGCTAAATATTTTAGCATAGATGTGTATGACATTGTATGCATAACTGATGGAACAACCATCGTTCAAGAAATCTGCGCACGTGACTTGCTTAGTGGCGTTTATGCACTGATTAATGGGAATGGTCTCCATGAGAAATAAAGGGAAAAAAATTCAGTTGATGTAAATAGTGTTTTTTTTTCCTTTGTCCTTTTATTTGGGCAGTTTACTTGGATTAAATTTTCAGTGCAGTTTCATTCAAAATTCAGCTTTATGAAAACTGCGCGATAAATATAATAATTAATTTCCTTTTAATTAAATAAAGATGTGTTTGGCTAAATTCCTTGATTAAGATTGATTGACGGTTTTAACAACAGACAAATATAATAGAGGGAAATGATATCAAGTGTTTGAAAACAATTTATTTTGTGGATTTTTCCAATCTTCCATTGCATGTTACATGGATATATACATATGTATTTGTGCATGAAATAGTTTTTAAAAGGAGTTCAAGGAAATTGAATGGACATTTCCTAAATTTCAACATTTTGAATTTTTTTCGTTGCAATTCAGGAACTCAAAACTTGAATTGTTTTTACAATATTATCAATAATTTAATTTAATAATGGATTACTGCATTATCATTGCTCTGTTATCAAATGGGATTGGGCTGTTTGCAAATACTCTAGGAGTTTGTTCAAAGAAAGGGTAAGGAACTCGGAATAGATATATGTACTTGTAGTAACATTGAATATGTATGTCCTGAAAAAATGCAATTTGAACAGCTCATATAATGCTAACGTTGACAAAAGAAATTATACAGTTAAATGGTCAGGAGGGTGATATTCAGGTTATTGCTATTTTGCTTATTCATTGCTATTTATTAATTTTAAACTCATTAATTGCTTTGCATGGATCTAGAGAACCGTTGATATGCTGCGAAAACTACCGCAAAGTTGGTGAAGCCTGCGAAGGTATTTATATTTATCTACAATATCTACTTGAAACTGAAATTAAAAATAACATTTTGGTCGAGGGTTACTTTTCAATTGGTTTATTCGTGTGCTTTCTAAACAAGCAAAATCTCACTAATAAAATATGATACTTTATAATACTAAATACAACACACATATAAGCAAATATACTGAAAGGAAAAAGAAACGCATATCAAACTTTTGAATTAAATTAAAACTATTATTTCGAATATGTTTTCCAGTATTGTTATCAAGCATTTTAAGTCAGCCTTAATCAACAAGTTAGCTGTGTCTTGTATGACTTTGACTGATTATTCATAATTTATTTAAATTAATATGTCGATACCCCTAAAAATCTCATTATCTCCCATGTACATCAGTAACAACCTTGGTTTTCCAGTGCATTGAGATCACCAGAGCATTTTTCTTTCTCATAGAATTATCATTCAACCCTTCCGACGGAAATCTTTATGCTTGAGAGTAGCTATAACATTTCAAAGCCAGCAAATCCCCCGCCCAATAAATTCCACGAATTTTCGATTTAGGATAGAATTTACAGAATCTAGCTGGTTTGATACTCTTGAATATTAATAATTGAGTCTCGAAAAATACTTGCTACATTTTGTCAGTGTGAACACGCTAAAATCATTACGCATATGACGTGTACGTGCGCGTGTGAGAATAAAATCGACGTAAAGTTGACAAGCTCGTGGACAAAATTAGAGCAGAGAGTTTATGTCAATTTAGGGTGGAAAATATGGGTATGATAGTCTGCTGTTTAAATTTCGGTTTCAGTGATACTGTATACAGGGTTATTTTCGCCCCGTGTTATTTTCGCCCTTTTACACTTGCTTACAATTTTGCCCCGTTTTAATTTCGCCCAGTAACAGTTCTGTTTAAGAAATTATACTATGTTCTTTGAATTCGCCCCGTTTTAAATTCGCCCACTTTTGACAAGGGCGAAAGGGGCGAAAATAACACAGGGGCGAAAATTTCCCTGTATACAGTAATGCCTTGATAATAACCGAGGCGGTATGATGACAAGTCCTATCTTGATGAGGCGTTGTTAGTGCCAACGTCACTGTCATGGTTTGTTGGAAACCTTTTAAGTTACTCTCTGAAAACAGAAAATTGTGGTGTAAAAGTTAAAAACAAACGACTCAGCTACATGTTGTTGCCTTTTTATTCACTTATGCAATTCAATTACTAGAGCCAATGTAACTTCCGTCAGCCACACCATGATTGCAAGAAATATATACTGACTGCAAATATGCAAAAACGATGTCTATAACTCTAATGCATCGTTTGGCGCTACAAAATGTGATCACAAAATTGCCTTCAAAGTACATGTGTTTTTGGCTTTTTATTACTTTCCCTAAGTGACGCCATAATTTCATGGTTGAGTAGTCTGACCAGCAATTTTAGTGCATACATCTGACCAATATTTTTAATTTTTGGCCACAGAGTCAGAAAATTTTCGCATAGAATGTTCTCATGCGTTTCTTTTTCTTTTCAGTATACATTTTCTTATTTACTTAAACATGTTCAAGTGTTTATTGATGTAATAGAATTTATTTTGAAGAATGTTGGCCAGGAACGTTTGGTGTTAATTGCACTCCATGCCCTCCAAATTTTTATGTAAAGCTTTGTGGAGAACAATGTCATGACTGTACACCATGTGACCCCAATTACTGGGTGTGTTCCAAATGAAGGTAAGAAAAAATTATTAAATATCAATATTTTTATAGGAATGCTACTTTTTTGTACATGTTTCATAAATAATGCTTCAAAAATTCTAAAATAGTACACACAATCACACAATTGGTATACATTATCTTACATGTCTATAAATTATATATCATATGTACACTGTGTACATACTGTACATGTATCTCTCTAAGCCAATGACATCAAAATGAAGCCAAATTATGAATCTGATTGATGAGTACACATTGATTATAGGTACATAATATGTGTCCTAAATGATTACACTGTATGTAAAAACTATCTGATTTTTTTTTATAAATCCGTGTGTGTAGATTACAAAAACATATAAAGTTAAAAAAAAAATCAGATTTTTAAAATCAGAATCCAATGTCTTTTTGTAATATAGGATTCTGAAAAATACCTTTTGATATCTATATGGAAACGCTTTTAAAACGCAAATCTAAAGGACATTTATGCAAACCAGTTTTTAGCTTAATTCTCTTGTATTTCCTGTATAAATATGGTTTTAATGATTTAAGGACCTTTTAATGATTTTATAATGCCAAATGCTACTCTAATGATCGTAGACACAATTGTTCTTATGATTTTCATTGAATTCTATTTTATATGATTATCCTTCATGCTTTCTGCCTGATTACAGATCATAATGAGAATACTACATATAATTCTGCTGAATTACTTACATATAATTCATTTTTTCAACAAAGGCAATGTTTGCTGTGTAACTAGTGTTAATTTCCATCACGCGTAAAAACTATTTTCAGAACATCTTTACTGAATGTTTTAGCAAAAGTATTTATTACTGTTGTCTTTTAATTTAAGGCATCACAAGACTTATGTGTGCCATGTGTACATATGCATTATAAAATACCATTTTCCCTGTAATTTATAACGCTAAGATTAAATGTAAATGCTGAACCTACCTTAGTTTACAATATAAAAAGCATAAAAACTGTAAAAATAACACTGCAGGCAAAAGTCATCGACTATCAAGTTAAAACATTTTCTTGCTTAGAATCATTTTCTTGCTTAGAATCTACATAAGTAGTTTTCTCTTTAGAAAATTTCATCAAATATTACATGTATGATAAATTGTCATAGCTGAGAATACACATGCAGCATCAAAAGTTTTGACGACTCAATATTACTTGCAAACTTAATTATTTTTGTGACATTAATTTCCTGCCAGTTTACAAATGCATACTTTGACTGAAAAAAAATGACCAATGTTTTTACAGAAATTGACGGATGAGGAGAGTGAATAACTAAATTGTGTATAATTAAAGTAATTAAAGTATATCAGAAAAGATAATATATACATGTATGATAATTAATAGAAATACTCTTCAACAGTTTTGCTACTTTTTATTTTCTTGCTAACATTAACCAAAACAAAACAAATTCTTCTTGAAAAATTTGCACATTTTTTAAAATTCATTTTATTTGAGTAAAATCTTTATTTTTAAACAGGAAGCGTACATCAAAACGATGCCAAGATAATCAAGGTAACATTGCTTACATTGTATCGCAATTTCTTGTTAGTTCAATGATTTTATGTATATAATTATATTAAATATTCAAATAAATTTGAAGCACTTGCACATGCATAATTATGTTGTTTTTTTTTTCAGAAAAATCCTCTCCAGAGATACAGATGAGTAAACCAGCGAGCTGTTTAACACGAGAAAATAACCCAGGGTTGCGCTTACAAAACAATTATGACACAAACATCGAATACAGTCAATCTGAAGACTTTGGACCTTATGACACATTAAATTTGGAAATCAAAAAGGACTCAGGAAAAGCTTAGAATGTTTCTTGCATGTTGATGAGTGTCACAACATCAATTTCGTTAATCGCCGAAGTGTTTACTGTGATGAAAACAGAACAACTCTCGAAGAATATGTTATATTTAGATTGTAATATTAAAGAGATTTAATTAGCTATTTCAGTTCATTGCGGAACGAAATCATTGTGACTTCTTTTATATCGCACATGCATATATGAACAGTGGACAAACTAACGAAAATGCACCTCCTCATAAATTGTTTTAATATTTCCTTCTTTGTATGATAATAATGTTCTTTAAATTGTTCGGAAAAAGTACCCATCGGTAATTTGAATGTTGACTGACTTTTTTTCATACAAATTGTTAAAGCTTATTTTCGCATTGAATTGCTTACTTTTTTTCTGGTTACCCTTTCCTCCGAAATTGAATAGCTGGTCCTTTTTATGATCAATCTTATGTTAGATACTATTAAAAATTTGATATAAAAAAAAACAATTTTTTGTAATCCTTAATGGCAAATTAGTCTTTTTAAGGATACCAACAATCTTCTAAACGTTAACATTTAACTTTAACACTGAACTTGATTTTCTTTACGATGACTTTCTCAGAAAAAAAAAACAACAACACATTGAACAACTGAATGTTGACTGATATTTTTCATAGAAATGGCAAGGCTTTATTTCTACTCTGCACTGTTTATTAGTTTTTACGTTTACCCGATCGTGACAAGGAGCACAAGGCTGTTCTGACCAGAGGACTAGGGATGTTTAGGCCTACATGACATCCTGATCCCATTCCCATGTTTTCTTTACTCCTATTATATATAGTTTCAAAGGGTTTTTCACTTGTCGTTATTTTAATATTTCATAGCACTTAATGGAAATTATGCATGATGATATGATTTTGAAAGCAAAATTTTGATCTCTTCTAGAGGCATTGTATGCTAGTAAATAGTTAAAATATCGTGAAACCGGAAAGAGGACTGGGGAATTGACACGGGATACAATTTGTGATTTCACAAGTCAGTATCTGCTTAGTTCAAAATTTATATGTTTGATTGATCGTTTAAGCATGAAAATTGATATATTTTAATATTTCTTATAGAATTTGATTGATCGGCTGATTGATTGATTGTATGTTGTTTTACGTCCCATTCGAGAATTTTTCACTCAAGTACAGACGTCACCATATACCTGTGAAGGGCGGCAAATTTTTACCCATACTCGGCACTCAGGGCCATCGAGCAGTGAGGAATCTTTATCGGGCCAACGCCTGTCGTGCCTCGGTTTTTAAGGTCTCATACGAAGGACCCGCAACTTTCACTTCTAAGTGCCGAGCACATGGCGAAGGAACAGTTGCTACTCATTTTTTGTCGACTTAGGTCAGTCGCAGCCGAGATTCGAACTCCCGGCCTCTGGGAGCGAGCCATAGAATTTGAAAATAGATTTGAAAAGCTATGAGCGTGCTCCCTAATTATTTATGTAGTAATAAAATTGAATGGAATAGTATTGTTTTTGTAAAGAGAAAAATCAAACTTTTACTTTTTTCAATTAACAATAAAAACTATAATTCACATGTCGATTCGATAAATTCCAGTGATCGTGAAATAAAAGTTATCAAAAAAATTTTCACATCTGTTTTTAAACCCAGATACTTTACAAGAAAAAGACATACTTGTAAATATCAATCTAGTAATATGACTTTTGACGTGCGCAGAAATGCCTGTAACCAAAAGAAAAATGAAGGCCTACATAAAATGGCACCTGATCCCACTTCTGATGTTTCGGAGGTCCGTGTTTGCTCTGCTTCTATTTTGTATTGTTTTATGGACTTTGAGATTGAATACTGTTCGTTACCTCCATATCCTTCTTCCGAAACAACTGATTCAGAACCGGTGTCATTACGTACATGTATAATTTACTTCTTCAAAATAACCTAAAATATAACAAGCAGTTGATAGATTAACAAAATACAAAAGAAATACCAAGATAATCTATTTCGTGATAATTTGTTGGAATTAGACAAATTTGATATTCATAATTCATTTTATTAAAATTCAACAATTTCAGAATGAAATTAATAATGAAGTATTTTTTGTCCCCCGCTTGAAAAGTGGGGGATATTAATTTGGGTTTGTCCGTCCGTCCGTCTTTCTGTCTGTCTGTAACGCTTTCGTTTCCACACGATATTTCGAGAACCCTTTGAGCTTTTGCAATGAAATTAAGCATACCAACTTGCTATGGACTAAAAAAGACCCCTATTGATACTGATGTCAAAAGATCAAAGGTCAAGGTCATAAATAAGCAAATTCTGTCTGTTATAACACTTTCGTTTCCACACGATATCTCTAGAACCATTTGAGCTATTGCGATGAAATTTTACATAACAACTCCCTGTGGCCTAATAAAGACCCTTATAGATTTTGAAGTCAAAAGGTCAAAGTTCAAGGTCGTAAATTTATACATTTTGTCTGTGTGTAACACTATCATTTCCGGGCGATATTTCAAGAAGATTTTGAGCTTATGCAATGTAATTTTATACCAAAACTCCCTAGGACCTCTCTCACCCCTCTCCAAGTGCCCGCCCCGTTTGTTTTATTAATATTCATGGTATTACATGTCGCTATTTTTAGCACAGGGGCATGAGGAGAGTTATTGCGTATAAAACAGGTTCTCGGCGGACTTTATGTTCTTATTACATCTATTAGAACTGTTAAATAAAGGCTAAATAAATCAAACTCCATGGATTGTGTAAAATTTTAGAATACCGAACATGAATATATACAATTTCATGTATGTGACTTTAGTTCTGCATATACTTCACTTTATATAAAGCGATTCCGTGTTCTAGTGGTATGTCTCTCGCTTCATATGTGAGTAGTCCCGGGATCGAATCTCGGACAATCCTTTTTTTTAAAATACTTTTCTTTTTTTTAATAAATGATAGTATTCAGCATGTGAAATGAAAAATTTATGAGGTTATAAAATCATCATTACAGTGTGATAAATATTCCATATAAAAAGAATCTTCTATACACATAATAAAGAATAAGCAATCAAATCTTTACATGCATATTGACATACATGTATTTCATTTGCTTCAGTATACATGTATACATTTAATAATTCTACAAATTCAGTCAGGGGGATCCGACTTTTTCCCTAAGCGGGGGACACGAATTCTCTGAATTAGCTTGTTTTTATTCTTTTTAAATTAGATTTACTTTTAAGTACACCTGGGTTTTAAAAAATATTACAGAATATTATACAATGAAACACGAGAATTCAATTATATTTCTTGATTTGTTGAAATAACTGATCCTTCATAGTTTCAAACTTTGAAAATTATATATTTTAGGCTTTTATTTTCCATTTTATAAAGTTTTACGTCCTATGAATAATTCAAGATTTTAGCTTCGCAACTTAAGATTTTAAAAACCTTCAAGGTGTTGGATCGGAGTGACAGTTACTTGTATATTTTTAAAGCATCTTAAGGAACTAAAATAATCAGCAAAGAAATTTGATAGTAAAAACTGAGTATATGTAATTTTCTCTTCCTTATTATATTACATTTCGTTAAATACTTGTAAAATGTATCGATTGTAAGCAATAAATGTACATCATAATATATTTATGTTTGCGTACGTCTACTTTCTCAATGTTACTAAAATGAGTGTACAAATTGCGGCTTGTTATGAGATGACCTATTTTTGTATTCATGTGAAGCAGATTTTTTTCAAAATACTATAAATAAATAAAACACTTACTGTGACCTTCAACTCGAAATTAAGATAACCGATGATGTATTTTCAATTACCAATGTTTATTTCAATTCTTTTGCCGATACGATATATGACTGTATATCCCGAAGAGCTTTAAATAAAAGATTTTACAGAGTCTGACACATCAGTACATCTAGATGTTTTATGTTTGGAATTTTTACTAGAACGTTTTACTTAATGGTAGTCTATCAACCAAGCTCAATATGAACTAGTGCTAATTGTAACGGGGACCGTTACAGATGTTCCCCAAACGCTCCCCAACTCCTTTTTGGTGCCATATTCCCTGGAAGCTTCATTAAATAAGACAAACTCGATGCATTTGAGACTTAAAAACGTTTACCCAGAAGTGTACAAAGTTCATCAATTTTAGCATTGCACGCGTGCGCATGTAAATGCATGTGCGTAATGACCATATCATCTTGTCTACACAATCTATATATTTTAATATACTTAATATTAAAGTATTTAATACAAAAGAATTAAAAAGATACTCTCATTCAATTGTTTTTTTGATTTTGCTCATTTCACGTGCACGCACGTGCATACATGAGCATGGTGACCATACCTTCTTGTAGATGTCCGTTACATCTATCTATGTTCTAAATCCCACCCCGTTTGGTTGAAAACCAAGGGAGTTATAGCTGTTTAAAGTTTCAGCCAATCAGATTGCAGTGCACGTACATGCACGTGTATGCATGTGCATGGATACCATATTTTCTTGTAGTAGTCCAGTATATCTATCTATGTTCCAAATCCCATCCTGTTTGGTTGAAAATCAAGGGAGTTATAGCTATTTAAAGTTTCAGCCAATCAGATTGCAGCGCACGTGCATGCACGTGTTTTCATGACAATTGCTATATATCAAGTTGTAGGATATCCTAATGCATGACTATTTTCAAAATTTCAAAGGATTTCGTCAAAAAACAAGAAAGATATTGAGACTTTAGTTTCAGCCAATCAGAGCAAAGCGCACGTGCATGCGCGTGAGATCTTGCTATTTTGACCATGTCATATTGTCTATGCTACTAATATATCCTTATATTATAAGTTTCAAAGCATTTCATTAAAAAATTAAAAAGTTACGCCTATATCAATTAAATCGGTCATTACACATGTTGCACGTGCACGCTCTTGCAAGCACGTGCGCGCAAAATGACCTTCGTTCCGCAAATCTACATAACATGTCTACTGACCCTAAAAACATTTCACCTTATTCGGATGTATAGTTTACGAGATCATTCCCGGACAAAAAAGTACCCAGGAAGAAGAAGAAAAATAATAATAATAACTAGAAAAGAAACTCGTTGCGAGCAACGAGAGGTCTTCCGTCCGATTCTGAAAAAAAACCCCAAAATCGAGCTGAAAAAGTGATAAAACTTTTAATGGAAACAAAGGGGATTGAACCCGGGGTCGCCAGCATGAAAATCCAAAGCGCTTACTATTATGCTATTGGGACCACAGCTCTAAATCTACTTGTATATACTTCTGAAACGGTACATCTGTCTTAGAATAATGAAAGGTGGGTTACTATTCAAAATTTAGCGCCAAACGCCACAAGTGAATCTTTCTTTGGAATGTCCCATAAATGAAAAATAAAAAAGAACGTTCTTATAGCTAAAATTTCAAGGTAAAGAAATTGTTTGTAACACATTAACAAATTCTATGACGTAAATAGATAAGTAACACTAAATCAATGAAACTGCTATGATTTTTTACATTTTTTAAATTCCTGTTTATCCCAAACTGAATTATCTCGATTACTTAAACTTTCATGAAAAGGTTGAAATGTTTCGCCGAAAAACATGTGTCGCCCTAAGACGGTAAAGGAATCAGATACCATTTATGTTCAATAACTTAAATCATATCTTTGAGACAAGAATATTAATATAAACTCAATTCTTCAAAAAAAATCTTTTCTTATGTTTGTCTTTCCTGTTAGTTTAATATGACTCAATTGTACATGAGCAAAACAGTGGATATGTTTAATACTTACTATATATATGCATCGATATTGTTTCTTAAAACTATTATTTGTAACTATGATTTAAGATCTGTTTTTCCGCAAAACAAATGATAGTAGGTATGTATTTCATTAGCACATTTAGTCTTTTCTTTTTCTACTTTGAGAACCAGCCGAAACCAATTATAGAAGACGTTTGAGAGAACCATGGATTTAAACTTAGTTTGACACAGAATTGCTACGTAACTACATCGTGACAATCCAAGTATTCCTTTACATTTCATTTGTCCCTATGTACCTTTTGTTCAAGCAAACGCTCGGCTGCCTCCGCAAACCCCTATTGCGAAATGTCGGAGTTGACAGAGACAGCCGCCATTTTGGACCCGCTTCAGATTTTTAATTTTTAATATCTAGAGTATGGATTTATCAATATTCAAACAAATTATACAGTAAGCATTATAAGAAGGGTCTCTATTACCATTCCAAAAATAAATGAAAAATGTTGAAAAACAAAAAGGTTAGAAAATACAGACTTTTTAATTTCGCTTCCGGCAGCAACCGGAAGTTCCGACGACACACGAAAAGGTGATTCGTCACATCTTAAAGTCATCATCTTTAATCTCTTACAAGTCTCCAGTTAATATCTTAAACCATTTTCGAAAAAAAGGGGGGACAAAATTGCATTTTAAAATCAGAAAATTGTCAATAACTTGGAACCAAAGGTGAGTATTCCAAATTTTACTTGTCATGCCACAACTTCATATAATGACGCATAGTTCCTGAAAGTTTCACTAAAAACCACTGAATAGTTTTCGAGAAATCGCGTGCACAAAATTTTGGGGAAAAAAATAAGAATAACTAGTGCTAATTGTAACGGGGACCGTTACAGATGTTCCCCAAACGCCCCCCAACTCCCTTTTGGTGCCATATTCCCTGTAAGCTTCATTAAATAGGACAAAATCTATGCATTTGAAACTTTGACAACGCCAAGTTCATTCAAATTTTAGCATTGCACGCGTGCGCATGTAAATGCATGTGCGTATTGACCATATAATCTTGTCTACACAGTCTACAGTACAGTCAACGCGGTTTATGCATTTACCGCGCACCCCCGCGGTGTGAATCTCATCGCGGTTAGTACAGGTGTCTCAGGTAAAAACCGCGTGCCCCCGCGGTTCAGTAATCCAGGTAAATCACACCGTCGCGGTGCATCTTACCGAATACAGGTGAAAAACAGTCTTGGTCTAAAACGCGAGTTACCTCCCTTTGAAAATATCAACCAAAACAAAATAAAACGAAATTAATGGTATTTTAACATTTATAGTCGCTAAAATATTTTAAGTACAAAATGAAAATTATTTTTTCTAAAAAATATACTCGCACGTATCTGAATAATTATAAAAATCGTCAAAGCAATTTTCAAATAGCGTTTACTAATCCTTGAATTACTTTTTTAAAATGTGTTCATTCTATAAATTTAGATACACGACTTTTAAAAAATTACTGAATGTGATATATTTATACGACAATGCAAGATAAAACACCCAGTGTGCTATTCATGATATTCAATATTAATTCATATTTTCGTAAGGTGTTTTTTTTTTTAAATTTTGATAGTGGATTGATTAAAGAAACGATCTATCGTAGTGTCAATTTCATTGGGGCTGTAAATGAAAGTGTTTTAAACTTATTAATGTTCAAATATAGGATTATAATTCGCAGAAGATTTTTATGTAATCAACATTCTCCGAGTCGTCTGTAAAGTGTCATTCCTTTATTCTGGGGCAATGTTCTTGAAATTAGTAGAATGTGTATGTGTGTGTAATTTGATGGCCTACCAATCCGTAGAGAATAAAATAAAATTACATAATGTCTAGAGCTAGACCTGGTACGCATTCTTGGTCCTCACAGCTGTACACTGGACAAGGTGCGATCCCCTGCACCAGCCCTACCTCTGGTGTACACGTGCGTGCCCGAAAGCGGGTCAGTAAATTTCAACTGTCGTACATGTTTAACATACTTCACAATGACATTTACATTGATCATACAATTTAATACATATTTGAATTTTAAAATTATTTAAATTTACGAAATGCAGAATACCATGATTACTTTCGTGTAAAAAGTTAATTTTGATGTAAAAATCATCCCCCTTCCCCCTTTTATTTACTTGGACACTATTAATGTGTCTTACACAAAACTCAGCACAATCACAACTTTGGATGGGGGTTATTTTCCCAATATCAGTAAATATATAAACTAAGTTTATTTAGAAAATATTGTATTCATGTATGAAAATTCAACCAAAACAGTGCCAAAAAAAAACTACTAACTTAAAGCTTATTAATGCAAAATTCTATTAGGACTATTTATATCGCGTAAACAAAAATTTACTGAAAAGAAATTCATAAACACTACAAACAATATCGGAACAACATTTTAGGTACATTTTGCATTGGTAAGTAATTTTTTGGTCCTTGTTAGATCTAGTACATGTATACACAGTGTACGTGTAGCTGCACGGACTAATCGTGGTCTCCTTAGTAACTGGTGGTTTCCTGTGTATTGAGCGCGTTCAAGCGGAGAGGGATTTCCTGTCTCACAGTGACACTGTACTGGGTTTAATTTCACACCTTTGTGAAAGACAAAGGATTTGGATTTTCGCAACATTTTGACAGTTTTAAAATATAAAATCTAATACTGGGTGGATTATAATTTTCGACCCCCCCCCCCGTGTTCCCCTTCTGCCGTCTGCATGAACTTCATATATATTTTTTTTAAACATAAGGTTGTATGTTTCAATAACATTAATTTATGTAAATTATTTTCCTCCCACAGGTTTAAAACTGCTCATGGTAGCTATTGTCAGAGACATTGTTTAGGTTTCTGTCATAGCTTACCATGCTTACAGTCTTAGCATCATTCTTCAGAAAAGGGTCGCTTATGCATCAGATGTAATGAATAAAACTATGGGAGAAGTTAAGTCCATTTAAGGAAGAAATAAACAATAGCCTAAAGAAATAAAATATTTCAACTATTTAAAAATAAGTATATACAAATATATACAGGCATGTAGTATCGTTTGTGGCAGCCAGAAAATTATTACACTTAATTGAAAAAAATTCCATCCTTTTCCCCCAAACTCCCTGTCTGTTTTATGAAAGGAATTATTATTTTAGGTCTCAAGTATATTTTAGAACAATTTCAACACCTTCACCTAACACATATTAAAAGCAAAAATGAAAATATATATTGAAATAGATTTAAAAAACTGATTTTTAAAAAAAATCTCTATTTTGTCCAACATCATAAGATTCATATCACTGGCCCCAACTGGTAGATGATGAAATAAACAATTAAAGTTTCTTTTTTCCCCTTTGTAACCCGTATGTGTCCAGTGGCAAGGAGCCTGATAGGAGAGCATAAAAAAGAAGCAAAAATTAATGTAGAACAGTTGATAATGTATCCAAAAAAATATTTTTATTTTTATTTTTATTTCCTCCTCCTACGGGACTTTTTCATTCTGATGTTCGTAAACCTAAAAATAAAAAAATGCTGGCCTTAATTTAGAGAAATAAAGTTTACGCTTATGCTGAGGATATAATTTATTTTTTAAAAACATGTTTTAAAAACATACATTTATCAAACATCAGAATAACTTGAAAAACAATCATACACTATTTGTTTTGTTTTGTTTTTTTTTTTTGTTTTGTTTTGTTTTTTTTTTTTTTTGTTAAATTCTTCGGGTAGAAGTTACGTTGTATATCATTTTTAATAGCTCGATTTTTTTTTTACTCAAAACCTGCCTGCAATTTTACAGACCGAACAATATGCAGTTATAGATATTGTACGGCCGTACAGGTAAAAGAAATCCGATAAGCCTGTCAACGGTAAGTCACACCGCCGCGGTCTATACCTGACTACAGGTAGGACCGCGATGAAATAACCGCGGGGGTGTTTCGCGGAAAGGATCAAAACACCGCGGGGGGAGCGCGGTTTAATGCCTAATCCGCGTTGACCGTACTGTATTTATTTTTTATATACTAATTGTTAAAGTATTTAATCCAAAAGTATCAAGGAATACGCTCATTCAAGTGTATTTTTGATTTAACTCATTTCACGTGCACGCACGTGCATACATGAGCATGGTGACCATATCTTCTTGTAGAAGTCCATTACATCTTTCTATGTTCTAAATCCCACCCCGTTTGGTTGAAAACCAAGGGAGTTATAGCTGTTTAAAGTTTCAGCCAATCAGATTACAGCACACGTACATGCACGTGTATGCATGTGCATGGTGACCATACCTTCTTGTAGAAGTTCATTATATCTATCTATGTTACAAATCTTATCCTGTTTGGTTGAAAACCAAGGGAGTTATAGCTATTTAAAGTTTTAGCCAATCAGAATGCAGCGCACGTGCATGCACGTGTTTTCATGATAATTGCAATACATCATGTTGTAGGATATCTTAATGCATGTCTATGTTCAAAATTTCATAGGATGTCGTCGAAAAACAAGAAAGATATAGACACTTAAGTTTCAGCCAATCACAGCGCAGCGCACGTGCATGCGCGTGAGATCTTGCTATTTTGACCATGTCATATTGTCTATGCCACTAATATATCCTTATATTATGAGTTTGAAAGCATTTCATCAAAAATGTAAAAAGTTACGCTAAAATCAATTAAATCGGTCATTTCACGTGTTGCACGTGCGCGCTCTTGCAAGCACGTGCGCGCAAAATGACCTTTGTTCGGCAAATCTACATAACATGTCTACTGACCCTAAAAACATTTTACCTTAGTCCGATGTGTAGTTTACAAGATCACTCGTGGACAAAATTTTCCCAGGAAGAAGAAAAATAATAATAATAATAAGAAACAGAGTAAAAACAATATGTTCCCCAACTTCGTTTGGGGAACATAATAATAATAAGAAACAGTAGAATCACTAGAAGGTCTTCCGCTGAAGACGGAAGACCTTAATAATAAGAAACAAAGTAAAAACAATATGTTCCCCAACTTCGTTTGGGGAACATAAAAATGGATGACTTAAACTTTTCAATCTTCAACTTTTCTTACATATCAATATATTTTCATTACCTGATACGAGGTTTACAGCTCTCTATTGATTCCATACGCAAGAGCTTGACGCAAGAATAATTTCTGAATCGACGTAAATTCTTGAAAAACGAGTTGACTAAACAAGAATAAAAGCAGTTTCGTTCAAAGTTACCGTTTTTTAAAAGTTCTATGGTTGATACAATGATCTCATCAGCAATTATAGTTCATCATTAAATCAAAAGCTGACAGAAGTTTTTCATACTAATTTTTAGGACATAATTTAGAGACTTGTGGGTGAATTTTCTGTTATTTCCCAAATAAGACAAGGAGCATACCTCGAATGTGACCAGTCGGCAAACAATACTTACTCCTCCATTGCACCTGATCCCACCTCTGTTGTTTTAGAGGTCAGTGTTTGCTATGCTGCAAGATTTGTATTGTTGAATAGATTTTTGACCTTGAAAACTGTTCGTTAACTCGATATATTTCATTAAGCTTTATTGATGCATTTTGAAATTAGTGGTTTAAGGATTCCTGATTTAAATTTCGATATATTTTTACTGCAGAAACACAAATTTTTGTGGGGATCAAATTTCGTTATTTGTTAACTATAAAAAAAATTGAATAGTTGGCATCAAATTTCGTCGTTTTAAAATTAACCCTACATGTATTTAGTTTATAGTAAAATGAAATGTTTGATGTAATTTCGATGATAATTGTTAGCAACGAAATTTACGAAATCTGATTCCCATCGAAATTTTCTGCTTTTAATGATGTGTTTTTTTTTAAATAAGCTAACAAGTTAGTGTACAGTGTACCACTGACACAAGTGCATAGCACAAAATTTTTTTCTTATCTTCCATACAGCAGGAAGACATTGCTAAGTTTTCAAAACAAATCAAGTTATTGAATTCTAATCGTGTAAAAATAATTTTAAAAAGACTTCTTAAATTTTTTCAGGAAGAATTTATAGCAACAAAAAACATGGTATATTTTTAGAAACTTTCAAAAGTTATTTTGAACTGTAAATTGTTCACTAAATTATGCGATATGGGCAAACATACACCTGTTAAAGTAAACAAATTCGACTTCTTTAGTCAAAAGGAACCTTATACAGTATGTATAATGTATAGATATTTGAAGTATACATGTGTACATGTACTGAAACTGAGATTTTCTCTAAATAATTTAATGATTTTTAATTATGTATAATTTCGTTCAAATTTTGTTCCTAACCGCAAATGTATTACCTCCATACATGTACCTGTTAATGCTAGCTTAGGTCTTTCAACTCTCTTCAATATGCTAACCACATATTATCTATCTCAGCTTTGTGACAAGATTCTAAAAGATCAATACCAGACAATTTTTAATTAAATCATCTTTTTATTGAAACTTTCACACAATTACAAGTAAAGGTACAAACATCTGTATAAATATTGTACTAAACAGAATCAGAAACAAAAATTATAAAAGTTTAAACTTTTTACAAAATCAGTGTAAAAGTTTATTTAGCGAGAGAGAGAAGGGAGAAAGAGACATGAGCTTTTGCTTTGCCTATTGTGTCCTAAAACATTTTATAATAATATTATTTTTCCGCTAGGCCAAATGAAATACTGTAAAATTAAATATTTTCGTGGGGTCAAATTTTCATAGTTTGGCGAAAAAATATTGGTTTAAGAAGATTTTATTTCGTTTTTGTTATGAAGTTCTGTATATGAAATTTTACAGTTCGTGGTGCCCATAAATTCGTGGGGCTCTTCGTACTTCGAAAAGAACGAAAATTAAACCCCTTGAAAATGGAGATAACGAACTGTAATCAAGCTCGAAAGTCCATAAAACAAAACAAATATCAGAGGTGGGATCAGGTGTCACTGAAGAGTGAGCATCCCTTGCCGACCGGTCACACCCACCGTGTGCTCCTAGTCATAAACGGGAAATAACGGAAAATTCGGCTCTCCAAATTGTTGAATTGGCTCTTTGATTTATTTTACATTATGTTAGATATATCAATCAACTTTAAAACCTGTAGTAAAAAAAGCATCATGAAAACATATTCTTTAAGAAATGATTATTTATGCATAGAGACTTTATCTTCTCTTTTATATGTACACTTTGTTTTTTCAATTTCCATCTTATTTTAAAGAATATCATAGGGTTTTTTCTGCGAATTAATTAATATACGGCATTATATTGCTTCAATAAAAGGACTTCATGGTGTTTCTATGCATCTTGAAATATTCAACCACGAGTTAAAGTATCTGCTTTTTTTTATTACTGATATAATCAATTTCATAATTATTATAGCAAGAAACACTTTTAGCAAATACTTGAACTCGGTTGAGAGCGATTTTTTTGTTAACATGGACTGTTTGTGAATAGTTTTAAAAACGTCAGTTAGTTGAACCATTTTTTTTTATTTTACATGAAAGCAGTCTTTTAGAGTTTGAAAGTTATAATATGTGAGAGATGTGCGGTTCCCGTAAAGTTCTAAAGAAAAGGAAAAGAAAAAAATATTTTCGATTCTTAATAATTGATATTTTCAAAGTAAGGCTTGCATTTTGATGAAAAATATGCTCATCTAATCATTTCAATTTTGGACGCTTACTTTTATATTGTGTATTTTGTTTTTCTATCTAAATAAACTCATTAAAACAAATGTTAATCATGGTTGGTTAAAACGAGCATTTTCTTGTCTTTAAACAATCTTCTTTTTGTACATATTATGATACAAGGTTCAAAATTCACTATTTTAAATCGGGTCTTAATTCTTGGTTTTAAAAAATTATTCAGTATCTACAATTACAGTGTACATGATATGAGGTCTAGCTCCAGGATTCGAAGTGATTGACAAAACTGCCTTGATACCTAGTCGTGAATTTAAAAACAACAGTAGTATCAATTTTGCTAGGTTTCTGACCTCTTAATTTGTTCCATAAATTAACCATAGTTTTATTTTGTGTTATATGTCTTAATGCAAAGGAAGTACGTTATCTTCATCATGAAAGACGTCTATGCCGTGAATTCCAAAAGTACACAAGCTGATATACAATGTAAATTTTTAATTCTATACTTATTTGAATTGGTGGAATCTAAAAAACAAATATTAAGAATCACGAATTTCTCCTCCTCCCTATTTTAAACTCTCCCTTATAACAACCTCAGCAAATATTAAAAAAAGAATCATATTTATTTGTTTTCTGGTTAAGGAACGAATTATTCTTTTTTCATGTCGTGTCATATGGCTTGTTGCAATTAGCTCTACATGTCACTGTGCATGAAGATAATTTAATTCAAAGCCACATTGTAAATTATAGCTAATTTATTACATATGTTCCTAACAAGTCAGTGACAACGAAAATTTTGATATGAATTTCAGTAATTATTATTTTAATAGGTATCATTAATCTTTATTATACATTTCATTTAAAATTCATAACATAAACCTCGCATGGAGGTTTAAACCATAAGAGTTCTTGTTTCTTAAAAAAATGGAAGTTGGCGATATGAAATTTGATGTCACCATATTTTTATACAAATATTTCTTGTTAAAAAGGTAGTAATTAGCAACGGCCTTTTCTAGTAAAACATTAAAATAGGGAACATGTATCAGACTCTGAGCATGTGGTATCTTTGATTTCAAGTTAACTGGATAATGTAAATGCATATTCTTCATTTGTAGGTTTATGTCTTAAACTTTATCGTATGATACAAATACGATATTTTAAGGATAAAATCTGAATGTTAAATTCATCACAAAAATTAACAAAATACAAAATAATAAATTGATTTTGGGTTATCTCGGTTGTTTTCTCTCAAAAAAAAAAAAAGATTTCGGAAATCCAATGATAAAAGCAAGAAAAGGTTAAATTTATTATTCTTTGATGATTCATCCTAAGTAATAGTCTTAAAGATTTACATGATACCTGATGAACGAAAAACAAATAAGGAAAACGGAAAAAACTATACGGCATCCAAGCACAATACGAAAAGAGAGACTTTATGTACAAACATGATGCAACATCACAAACATGATTTGATACATGTAGTATACCCTTGTACATATATAGGATGAACGCACGATAAAAGTGATATGCGTTTATAGGCCATAGAATTAATTAACATTTTCTGAATCTGAATGGGAAAAATATTAATAGAAAAAATTCACCTAATTTAGTCTTCTAATTAAGTAAAACATTTTTATATAAGACCCCTAATAAATCTTGTAAAAAATAAAACAAACATTTATCACCTTATATAAGGAGTTATGTTGAAGGTCAGTCAGTAAAAATCAAAAATATTTTTAAAAAGTCGTCAATCAGTCAATCTGTCCAGTGAGAGGAAGAGGGAGACAAGTTAATAGGTTCTTTACTGCATTTCAAGTCAAATAAAAATTTGACACACTTTGTAAAAGTTCGCAGCAAACACAAGAATTCCGTACTGTATCACATTATATATAACTTGTACCAGAAATAAAACAAATAATTTAACACAGTGTATTCAAATTTGTATCAAATACGGAGATGAACGGTTGTATACTGCGTTATAAGTGTCATAAACATAAAAATATGACACACATTGTAAAAGGTCGTACAAAACACCGACATGAACAATTCATCAAATTATATATGCTATTCAGCAAGACAATAAAACTTTTTTTTCGTCCACTTTGTTTCATTCAAATTGAAATTAATTATTTAACATGTGTATAGGCTTATTTTATTTTCTTTATTAAGACGTGTTCTCGCCTTGACAATTTATTATAGGAAAATCTGAGAAAAAGAGAAGAAATACTTATTTCTTCTCTTATAGTCCAACATCTTTAACAAGGATTTACTGATACATCTAAGTAAAAATAGTTATAATTCAACATTAAAATACATTATAAAAACTCATATTTTTACGCATATTTTCAGTAGAAAGTCGTAGGAAATAGAAGAAGAAAGTAGGATGTACCACGCAGACATAAATGTACATTGTATCTGTTTCAAATTTAATATTTATTCGACTTTAATTCATTTTTGTCTATCGAATATACGCTGTCAAATGGGATAGCCCGAGCATTTCCATATTCACCCTCCTTCTTTGTATTCCATCATGTTTATCGCGTTTAAAAAGTCCTTCAACTGATTTGGAACACATTCTGATTCCGTTCTTACTCTGATGACTATTAGTGTCAAAATAAAAGCAGGCTTCTGACAAACAATTTCACGTGATAGGGCTTTAATCACGGGATATGTTGCAAATCCTGTAGTTATGATGTGACCGGTCAACAGGTTATGCGTAATTTCCCAGGGCACATGATCCAACCTCCTCTTTCTCCCGTGAGCGATTGGTGTCTTGTGCTCTAAATCAAACATCCATGGAAAACCGTTTTCCAATAAAATTGATTTATTGTGTCGGGCACTTAAAAAATACAAATAGATTAATAGCAATAAAAAAGATTTCATAAAGATATTTTCTTTAATAGAACATAATAGAAGATAATAAGAAGGTGGGATTTTTTCTTGTAGGCTTGAAGACTTTGCTTTCTTGCCAAAAGAAAGGGGATTGATAAAATACGGAATGATACGTAGATCATTTAAACGAATTCCTGTATAAATATATATAGTATTATAAGGGTAGAGAAGGCGCCTACAATGGTCATATAATAATGTCTATAATATCAACCCAGTTTTTGTCTGTGTAATTCCAAATTAAATGACTCTATCAAAATTACATTTAACAATGTTAATTTTATTCCTATAATTTTATAAGTTCCAAATATTACCAGTCATATTTTGAAATGAATAATATTTTTTGTCTCGTGAAATGTGTAAAATTAACATGGAAAAAGTCTCTAAAATTAAGAGAGTAAATCAAAACTAATTCATTTCATTATGGAGGTTTTCTCTCTCTCTCTCTCTCTCTCTCTCTCTCTCTCTCTCTCTCTCTCTCTCATATATTTATTTTAAGACTTTTTATTAAATTTATATGAACCTCTGTATAATCTGTTTTGTATTCTCCAAACTAAATAATTATATTTAAGCACGCCTATTCATCATTTCTATATTGTAAGTTATACATTTTTATATGACACGTGGGTGTAACCATTTTAGGTCGTGATTATCAAGTCCCGAGTTTGCATGTACTTAAATACTTTCATGCGTCATGGAAAAACAAAACGATCTCATTGCAGGGAGCAGTTGTTTGAAATTTGATTTTATTTTAAATGAGGTTTATTGGCCTTGCACTACTGGCTTTTAAAACCCCTGTCCGTATGAAAATCCACTGTCTTTCTCTGTATCCTACAGCATTTTTACAGTAATCTACGGTATATCTACAGTATGCTACGGTATGCTAGCTCTGTATGTACAGTAAATCTCTGTATGCCACTGTATGTATCCCCAGCATGCCACAGTTACATACAGTAGGCCCCGATACGCCTACAGTATGCCACTGTATGGCTACTGTTTCCTACAGACAACTACGGTAAACCCCAGTATATGTCCCAGTACGCCCCTGTATATGTTCATTGAAGCAAAAAGAAGAAGTTTACACACTCCCAGAGCACTGTAGCATGGTGTCTTCCCACTTAGCCAAAATTCTGAAAAAAGTACAGGTAGCTGGTTTTGGCTAAGTGGGAATGGTGTACAGGTAAGGGGAGGGAGAGAACAAAAGAAATTAATTACAGGTGACCTATAGTCTGTTTTAGATGAACACTAGAAAAAAGTCTGACAATTTAATGAATTGTATTGAAATCAATATTTATTAATAAATTCATATTTTAATTAATTCAAATTGATAGTTACTAAGTATTATAATAATTTTTTTTATTTTATTTGCATTGATTTAATTTGTATTTTTTTTATTTTATATCTACTCATTTTTAATTCATGAGATTTGATATATTAACTTATTTGAAATGTTTTAGTGCCAGTTCTATTACACTCTGTATCACAGTACTGGTGAAAAAAAATTAATACAGTCATGCAAAAGTAAGGTACTGGTAATGCTTTTGAAATCTGGAATCTGTACCATAAATCATGTGTTTAAATGAAACTGAGTAAAATTCTGATTCATGTAATTAAAAAAAATCAAATTAAAAAAAAAATTGAATTTAATAGGATGATTGTATTATAAAATTAATGTTATTGCAAATAGTGTTCATTTTAAATTTGCATCTGATACTAAGGTTTTTTTTTCTTTCATGCATAAAATGCTGGATTTCTAATCCTTATAAACAAGCAATTACAAAGGAATATGGACATTTTTATAAAGATTCTACTTCTAAAAGATTTTTTGTACATTATGAATTAAATATCAGTTCGGACACATTTTCTAGTATACTGAATTAATCAAATATATCATGATCATTTAAACAAATTCAATATTACAACAATAGAGGATTATCTGAGTTGTGTTTTATGTTTTGATTTTTTTTTTGTCAATATTTATTGGATAACAAATTTATCAGAAAAAAACTTCTATGGCATTGTACCACAAACACTAAAAAAAATTAACCATACTATAGTAATAACATACTATGTGATAAAATTTTATTCCGAAACAAGTGCATGTGCATTGTAATTATGCGTATAACAAATTAATTTTAAACACCTATGCACAAAAGCACTTATCTCAATTTCAATCATGTATGTACACAAGTTCTAATAATTAGCATTAATATTTCTGCACAATAAATTTAACTCAATTCCTATTCTTTTCAATTTTTCTATCGATCTCTTTATTTTTTAGTTATTAGTAAAAAAAATTAAATCAATGTTGAAAAACAATTAAATCATTTTTTAATTAGATCTAATTCATTTAAATAAATCATACTTAACATTCTCCATTCTCTTTTCATAGCTATTGCCATAACTTGTGCTTTAAAATACAAATATTATTTTATGTTCTTTTTAAAAATTTAATTGATACAAAGTAGAACTTTATTAATTAGTCTTATATCTAAAACAAATATTCATGATACTTATTTGATAAATGAACCATTACACCACAGGTAAATATTACAGGTAATAAGCCTAAAACAGACTATACACAGGTGACCACTCAGGTGTGAAAATCCCAATTTTGGCTAGATGGGAATAAGAAATTCAGAATTTTGGCTAAGTGGGAATAAACCGTACCGTTACCTAAGATGTGGGATTATCAATTTAGTACACAGAGTTACTTACCTAAGAAATTTTCGAACATTATTTTAAACACATAGCAGTATTTTTTTAAATTTGTTAAGAGACTTATTGTGTTCTTTTATAACTCTGAAATAACTATTAAGAAATAATAAATCGTTACTTCAAAAAATACTTATCTATCTATTTTTAAAATTAATTATTAAATTATTCTTTGGTTTGATTTATTAGTTAATTAATTAATTTATTTATTTTGCAAACACCTATTTAATCCATAAAATACCTGGAGTGACTTTGTAACTTTTGAAGAAAAAAAACTCGACCGGGGTAATGCTGCATTTTGGAAAATTGTAGCTTTTAAAATTGATATAGTTTCTTTGAAAAAGTAAATATAATTAATTAACAGCATGAAATTAATCATTTTAAAAACAAATCAATCTATTTCTTGACAAATGCAGAGCTGCATAGTAGACACGGCACAAAATAAATAAGGTGAAGTGGTAAGTGAAAATTAAATAGAATAAATGACTTTAAAAATACAGCATTAATAAATGAACTAATTATTTATCTTATTTATTTATCAATTTATCTACAAGTACATAGATAAACAATTTAAATAAAATTTAATTTATTTATTTTGTAACTGACAAGACAACAAAGTGATTAAATATACACCCTCAACCCCCCAATTGATTTTTTAAGTTTTATTTTTATATGAAAATTATTTCTCCTAAAATATGCTACATGTACAAAGTATTTTTTAAGCATATTAAAACAAATATCAATAATTTTACATCCATGATGGATATCAAAATAATCGTCAGATTATGCAAAATTTTAATTTGTCAGTTGCAATTTCATATTTTTACTTTCTTTTGATTGAAAAAAAATCGGTTTTCAAAACCCTAACACGATTATGAAATAACTTCAAAGCCATTGATTGTTTACAAGTGACATGGGGTACACAGTAATGACACCTATTGTCTTTTTCACTGACCACTATACCTTGTTTATTTTGTGGCAGAGAGCGACCGTGTCCACTCTGCGGCTGTTTGAAATAACATTTTCTCTTTGTGAGAAAACCGTTTTTTGTCAAACAAAACAAAACAAAATAAAAGTATCAAAAAGCTATTGATGGGTTAAGATTGTGCATAATGAGACGATTATTTTGATATCCAACACGGAAGTAAAATAATTAAAAGTAGTATAAATATGCTTCAAAAAGACTTTGAGAGACATTTTAGCGGAAACTTGTTTATATTAGATAAGCGAAATAAATCCAACTTTCAGTATTATAATTAATTAATTTGTTTGTATCGTCAATTTTAAAAATAAATAGATAAATATATTGTTCTTTTTACAATGATAAAATACGTGCTTTAAATCAGTTTTATTTATTTATTCACTAACCATTTCAAAATCAATTATTGAATTGATTTTAAAAACTTAAATTTTCTAAAATGCAGCATTACTCTTGTTGAGTAGGTGTTTGTTTGTGTAATTTTTTTTTCTCCAAAAGGAACAAAAAAGCCATTCCAATTATTTTATGGATTAAACTGGTGTTAGAAAAATAAATAATAAATTAATGGTAAATGAATAAAATGAATAATTAATTTATCACCATAAAAATGTCAAACTTTTTAATTATATTTTTTAAATTGACAAAACAACAAAATAATCAATTATTTATATCCCCGACAATGAGATTTTTTAGGTTTTTCTGTATAAATATTTTTATCCTAAACTATGTTACAAAGTATTTTTTAAGCATATTAAAACAAATTTCAGTTATTTCACGTCCATGATGGATATCAAAATAATCGTCATATTATACACAATTTTTATTTGTCAATTGGAATTTCAAATTTTTACTTTGTTTTGATTGAAAAAAAAAATCGGTTTTCAAAACCCTAACACGATTATGAAATAACTTCAAAGCCATTGATTGTTTACAAGTGACTCAGGGTACACAGTAATGACACCTATTGTCTTTTTCACTGACCACTATACCTTGTTTATTTTGTGACAGAGAGCGACCGTGTCCTATCTGAGGCTGTTTGAAATAACATTTTCTCTTTGTGAAAGAACCAAATTTTTTCAATTAAAACAAAATAAAAGTATCAAAAAAGCTATTGACGGGTTAAGATTGTGCATAATGAGACGATTATTTTGATATCCAACACGGAAGTAAAATAATTAAAAGTAGCATAAATATGCTTCAAAAAGACTTTGAGAGACATTTAAGCGGAAACTTGTTTACATTAAATAAGCCAAATAAATCCAACTTTCGGGATTAAAATTAATTTTTTTTAAAAATAAGTAGATCAATATATTGTTCTTTTTACAATGATAAAATACGTGCTTTAAATCAGTTTTATTTATTTATTCACTAACCATTTAAAAATCAATTATTGAATTGATTTTAAAAACTTTTTTTTAAAATGCAGCATTACTTTTGTTGTGTAGGTGTTTGTGTAATTTTTTTCTCCAAAAGGAACAAAAAAGCCATTCCAATTATTTTATGGATTAAACTGGTGTTAGAAGAATAAATAATAAATGGTAAATAAATAAAATAAATAATTAATTTATCACCATAAAAATGTCAAACTTTTTAATTATATTTTTTAAATTGACAAAACAACAAAATAATCAATTATTTATATCCCCGAAAATGAGATTTTTAGGGTTTTTTGTATAAATATTTTTATCCTAAACTATGTTACAAAGTATTTTTTAAGCATATTAAAACAAATTTCAGTTATTTCACGTCCATGATGGATATCAAAATAATCGTCATATTATGCACAATTTTTATTTGTCAATTGGAATTTCATAATTTTACTTTGTTTGGATTGAAAAAAAAATCGATTTTCAAAACCCTAACACGATTATGAAATAACTTCAAAGCCATTGATTGTTTACAAGTGACTCTGGGTACACAGTAATGACACCTATTGTCTTTTTCACTGACCACTATACCTTGTTTATTTTGTGACAGAGAGCGACCGTGTCCTATCTGAGGCTGTTTGAAATAACATTTTCTCTTTGTGAGAAAACCGAATTTTTTCAATTAAAACAAAATAAAAGTATCAAAAAAACTATTGACGGGTTAAGATTGTGCATAATGAGACGATTATTTTGATATCCAACACGGAAATAAAATAATTAAAAGTAGTTTAAATATGCTTCAAAAAGACTTTGAAACACATTTTAGCGCAAAATTGTTTACATAAAATTAGCAAAATAAATCCAACTTTCGGGTATAAATTAATAATTTTGTTTGTATATTCAATTTAGAAATAAGAAAAAAGTTTTTATGCAATGATTGATTACATGCAATTAATTAGATTAAATGTTTTCTAAAAGAACATCAATAAGTTAAAAATAAAACAAGAATTACCGCGGCTGTGTTTTTTTTTTTCACAAAAGTTACAAAGTCACTCAAAGTATTTTAAGGATTAAATAAGTGTTCGCAAAATAAATTAATTAATTAATTAACTAATAAATCAAACCAAAGAATAATTAAATAATTAATTCTAAAAATTGATAGATAAATATTCTTTGAAGCAATGATTAATTAATTTTTAATAGTTATTTCAGAGTTATAAAAGAACACAATAAGTCTCTTAACAAATTAAAAAAATACTGCTATGTGCTTAAAATATTGTTTAAAAAATTTCTCAGGTAAATAACTCTGTGTACTAAATTGATAATCCCACATCTTAGGTAACCGTACAGTGCTCTGGAAGTGTGTATACTTATTCTTTTTGCTTCGATAAACAATACAGGGGCGTACTGGGGCATATACTGTGGCATACCGTAGATGTCTGTAGGAAACAGTAGCCATACAGTGGCATACTGTAGGCGTATCGGGGCCTACTGTATGTAACTGTGGCATGCTGGGGAAACATACAGAGGCATACAGAGATTTACTGTATATACAGAGCTAGCATACCGTAGCATACTGTAGATATACCGTAGATTACTGTAAAAATGCTGTAGGATACAGAGAAGGACAGGGATTTTCATACGGACAGGGGTTTTAAAAGCCAGTAGTGTTGTTGGCAGAGTATCATGCAGTTATATTTGATGCAATAAATGGGCATTTCAACAAACTATGTCTCTTCATTGATGTTTGTGCCGAAAGGACGAAAATCTGAAAAATAAAAAAGAAATAACAGAGGTGGGAAAAGGGGTGCCAAAGATTGAAGCCAACTACATTGAAGTATCAGAGCTAAGGGAGATACAGACCTTTATTTGGAAATAAATTTCCAAATTTTACAACAGCAATTATATATATATCGGATACGTATTTTATTGTTAAGAAATGTTTACATGACATGCATAACTTTGATTTTACTTGTAACGCGTCATTTGATTGGATCAAAAATTAATCGAAATTGTATAACCTGGGTTGCCTACGTCACAATGACTAATGTCGAAAACGTAACAATGCAGTGGTCGTTACGATTAAGATATGAACAATCTGAAGACGTAAGGGAGAACTGATCTTGGTCTCTTTAATTGATGATTGAAAAATAAATTATAAGGAATGAATTAAATTGCAACCCAAATTATACTGGTATATTGTTTGTAAACTGCTTCGCAGTTTATAAGGCGTAAAGTTCCCCAACCCATTGTTAGATAACTTGGATTGCTATTTAATTCATTCCTTAAATAGATCAAAGTTAATTATAAATTTGCAGTTCTACTAGTTGATGCATGTGCCAATCATAGAAGTCAAAAAAGTGCTACTGATGAATAATTGGACATTTGCAATTCGCAAATTCTTTGGCAGATATAATGACTTTGTTTGCAAATACTACTAGTTAAAGCAAATTCTTTTACCATATTTTTTTCATATTGAATGGGAAGACCACGTACTATCC
>NW_026929168.1:0-37844 GCF_032062105.1 Saccostrea cuccullata | reverse complement strand
CCTCCTGTAGTCTTCCAATATCTTTTTTTCACAATTCACCCACTACTTTTGGAAATTTTTTACATATTTACACCAGCAGATTTTAAGCCTACCGCCACTAGCAAGGGGCGCAACTCATTCGGTGTTTTATCGAAAAGATAGCACCTATGTCTCTTTGAACAATGGTTTAGGTCGATGTTTTATAAGTTGATATAAGGCATCATGAAGCAAATTTTGTAAATGTGATCATAGAAATGAAAGACTTTATACATCAATTTATATATTTCTATCACAAATCTCAAAAAAGAATTGAAAATAAGTTTCCAAGGGACAATTCAATTTGCCTTTTATTTTCAACACAGCTGGGTACTTGTAGTAGCCCACAATGCATTGCGGCTCATTCAGCAGTAGGTAAAGTAAACAGATAACTAATTTAAATGCATTTGTGCTGACGTCAGAAAATATAGTGGTCTCTACCTGTTAAAGAAATACAAACATTATATCAACATCAAGGCTTATATTATACCCACCGCTTGGAAAACGAAGAAGGACAGTACTAAGTATATATTGTGATGAGGTGTCCGTCAGTTATTAATTGTCAGTCCGTCGTCACGCTTTGGGGTACCCATCTCTACAACTCCTCTGATATCACATAATGAAATCTTTTTAGTCTTTCACAGAGTCTATTTTTTTAAATTGTGTCATTGTGCACCTCCTGTTTTATCTGACACATATTTTCAGTTTCCCATAGCAAAGCATAGACACTGCCATTCTTTCCATAATATTAAAGGGTACCCATCCGCAACCTGTCCTATACCACCGAAGAAAATTTAAAGAAACTTTGAATTCATTATACCCCCGCTTGAAAAGCGGGAGGGTATATAGTGATCGGGATTTCCGTCCGTCCGTCCGCAACTCCTCTTATACTACTGAGTGAAATTTAATGAAACTTTCACAGAGTCTTTATTACATATTGCCATTGTGCACCTCCTAATTTACTTTTTTATTCGACACGTATTTTAGGTTTCCCAGAGCAAAACATGGACATTGCCATTTTTTATTTACCGATGACGTCACATAATAGAAGCTTCTGGATAAGATTTGAAAGGACGAGTTATTACACTTTACACATTACCGTAAAACAATAAAAAGAACACATCGACGTTATGGGAGGCGGGGGGTATTATTTAGTGAGCTCATTGCTCACAATACCTCTAGTTTTATTTCATAATGTTATTGTGCACCTTATTTTTATTTATCTGACACTTATGACGGGTCTTCCGAAAGGAAAATATTGACTTTGCAATTATACGAATTATCTAATTATTTTGTTCAGGTTGACAAGAACTTGAAACCTTTTTATGAATAAAAAAAACATGAATGAACACCTTTCAGTTATCTCTCTAAACATGAAATCAACACTGCTAAATGTTGAACAATGCTTGTATTTTCCCCTAGGTTGCCCTTCTGGTTGGAGGCGGTACAAGGACCATTGTTATCTCTTTGAGCAGACCTTTTTAATCTGGAATGAGGCAAAGGTTGTTTGAAGCATTATATAATCATTTACCTAACAAACAAGTCAGAAAAAAGGGAACATTTGTGGAATCAATTTGTGCAAATTAGTCTTAAAATTAACTTATACTAACACTGTAAAATGCATGCAACTTTTATTTGCTAGCGAAAATTATTCGTCAGTTTCGAGATGTACTTTTATTCAAGAAAATTAATCGTCGGGAACATTTTGTTGGCTTCGTTGCTAACGATTCTACTGTCATGGTATATTAAAAGAATGATTAACAGACTTGACGTTATGTTTTCTTAATGCCACAATGCTTAAATGTTCAACCATCACTTGTATCTTTTAGTTCTATTACAGACCTATTGTATTAACAACGGAGCATATCTGGTTAAAATTGACACCAAAGAAGAAGATGATTGGATTGTTGAAGAAATATCGTTGCGCAATGGTGGTAAGCAATTCATCTAAATGAGTATATACTCTTGTTAAACATGTTGCATACACAGCTGTATATTACCTATTTCCCCGTTATGAAATTAAAAAAATGCATGCATTCATTTTAATACAAATAATATATTAATGCTAAGGAATTGCAATATGCACTTTACATTGACTGATTTTTTCTCCGCGTTAAGTATTTCAAACTAGTTTATTTTGGAAATCTCATCAACTGTTACATGTAATTTCTAAAAAATATATAATTATCTTAAAATACAGGTAAGAACGAAAATCAGTACCTTGGAGCAATTTCTCACGCACAACTTGGTGTGTGGAGATGGAGTACGGACAATGTTCTTATATCCTATAGCAATATCTGGCCAGGTCAACCAGACCTTTATGACATCAAGAGATGTATAGTTCTAGACTGGGATGCCACACATGGGACTCACAAATGGGGGGACACAAGATGTCTGATGACAAGAAAGTTTATTTATCATGTTTATGAAAAAGATTTGTGAACTGTAATATAGTTCCCATTATGATAATGACTAATCCGTCAAAATCATTGAAACGGAATAAAATGAAAATTTGATCTAAAACTTATCAAGATACGTTCATTTTTAGCTCTTCTGGTCAGAAACCAGAAGAGATTTTGCGATAGTAATGCGTCCGGCGTCCGTCCGTCTGTCTGGTCTGCCTATAAACTATTTTTCAAAATGCTACTCCTCCTACAGTTTTGGTCTGAATTTAATATAACTTGGCACACAAGTAGACTACACTAAGATACATATTTTAATATGCTACTCCTCCTACAGATTTGGTCTGATTTCAGTATAATTTGGCACACAAGTAGACTACACTAAGATACATAATTCTGTGTATCGGTTTTTGATTTCGATGAACGGTGTTGTCGTTGTTACTAAAAATAGAAATTTCTGTGAAATATTTTTAAAATGCTACTCCTCCTACAAATTTAGTCTGATTTCAATATAATTTGGCACACAAGGAGACTACTCAACTAGAGCAAAGCTCGTTGCACAGCAACGAGTAGGTCTTCCGTCCTGTTTGACAGGAAGTAGTTTTCGTTTTTAACGAATATGAGAAAAAACGCCCCAATATTAGTTGAATCCTCAAAATCTATGTTAATTAATGCAAAAATAAGCCATTTTTTGCTACTTCCGGTTTGACCGGAAGTGACGACGACGGACGGAAAATTTATTTTTATGTTCCTTGTGACGTAAGATACCCCAAAACTTGTCAAGAATGACCAAAATACGCGTTTTCCGACTACTTCCGGTTTGGGCAGAAGTGACGTCATCGGACGTATTTTGACGACTCCCGAAGATTAAGCTTGACATTTTGAACAACATTGCTTCTTTGATGTATTACAAATTCTCATTACTTTTTTAGATATTAAGGAAAAACTTATGGCCCCTACAGACCCTTGATTTTAGGGGCCAGCTCTTTTTTCGAGATATCATTTGAAAGATCTTGGAATTCTACACTTCTTTTGTTCTATATGTTATAACAAAATATTTCAAAGTAAAAAGATATCATAGAGAAGGTTGTTAAAATTTTGAAATTAGCGATAGGACAATTTTCGGGCCATAGCGAGCGCCGACGCGCGGCACTCCCGATAAAAATGAAATTCATTTTGCACATCTATAGACTTAGGATTATCATACCTGAAATTTTCACGTTTCTATCTTAAGCCAGTTTTTAGAACGTTCGCGGACAACCTGACCCTTCAAAAATCATAAAATCGACAATATTTCCGGACCGGAAGTGACGTCATCAAAACGGAAAAAAAATGAATCACGTTTAAGTAATGTTACATAAGTCCTGAAATTTTCATGGAAATCCGCCGAGCCGTTTTCGAGAAATTGCGGTAAGAAAAAAAAAGAATAACTAGGAGACTTATTGTTCACAGAACAATAAGAGGTCTTTCCACCTTCTTTGAATTTCAAATTTGTTTTATATCTGACTCCTTAAAATTATATTCCATGAAAAAGAAACCAGCATTGTCTTAAAGCACAGAAAAAATAAAATTAAAGAAAAAATTGGAATGACCTTGACCTTTGACCTTGAAAAAAATATTCAAGGTCAAAGGTCAAGGGTCATAATGCAATTGACCCCATGCTTCTATGACTTATAGTTTTCAACTTATAAGGTTTAATAGTAAGTACAAAGAAGTTAAAGGGCAATAACTCATATAAGGGTCATGAGATCCTTTCGCACTTATACAGTGAAGTTAGGCGTAAAGACTCTTAAGACATTTGTGAAGATTTGGTGACTCTACGGTCTATAGTTTCGGAGGAGTAGCGAAAAATAGGTTTTTCACACAAGGGGCAATAACTTTAAAAAGGGTTAATGTTAGGGGACAAGAATGAAATCTTTGAAATAGTTTTAAAAGTACATAGTAATGATGCATAGACATTAAGTATATGTTGAAAGACAGAAGAGAAACAAAAAGAGCTAAATTTCTCATTTTTGGAATGACCTTGACCGTTGACCTTTACATGAATTTTAAGGTCAAAGGTCAATGAATCTTATGCAGTTGGTCCCATGTCTCTATGACTTCTCGTTTTGAAAATGTTTAATTATTTGTAAAATTCAAAAAGTTTCAGGGGCAATAACTCATTGAAGGGGTCATGAATACTTTTGCAATGAAGGATTTAAGGTTTTCTTAATTAGTCTAAGACATTGGTGAAGGTTTCATTCCTCTACGATTTACGGTTTCGGAGGAGTAGCAATAACAAATATTTTTGTGAAAGGGGCGGTAACTCCAAAAGGGGTCGAATTTCATATACGCAGGGTCAAACGAAAAAATCATTTAAGGAGTACATTCATATGAACAATAGATCTCTTCAATAACTTGTGAAACAAAAAACCATTCGGCGGAAAAATAATAAAAATAATAATAATAAACAGAACAATTTCAATAGGTCTTTCCACGGAAAGGTGGAAAGACCTAATAATAGGTAAGAAAAAAAAGTGAAAAAAAAAACGAAGAATAACAAGAAGGTCTTCCGCTGAGGACGGAAGACCTTAATGATAATAAGAAACCGAGTAAAAACAATATGTTCCCAAACTCCGTTTGGGGAACATAATTACTGCCAATTTGGTTTAAACTGCCTTGTTTTAAGTTGTATATGCTTTTTGATCAACATATCCAAATGTTATTTTTAATTTCCTTCTTTTTGTGTAAAACTCTTGTATCATCATATTTAAAATGAGTGGCAAAGAGAAACATCATAAACACATGTACATTAACACATTCTTGTTATGCAGTGATAAACGAGATCCCATATTGTGTTTCAAATATCTAATTAATACTTCAAAAGTACAGTGTATGGCATATATCTGAACAAAATTTTAGAGCAAAAGTCAAAATATATTGAGATATTAGTGTATAAAGTTTTGAATTGAAAGCTTTCCATTACAGTATTAAACATTTAATAACAGGTGTAACATCTTGATCAACTCGTGCTAATATGTGTTCATTTTAACTAACTCCATGGAATCTGTTTGTAGAGATGCTGCCATGATGTCCTTCCGTCGGAGAATTAGTGGACTGAGCGCGGAACAGATCCGTATGATTCCCAAGGAGGAGCTGGAACTGCCGCCGACGATGGAGGACTTCAACAACGCCTGCAATCAACACCAATTAAGCGTATTAACTTTATGAAATAAAACAGTCTCAATTTATGATGCAATATATAATGCAATCCGCACCTTGAATATGCTCTGCCATATCAGATTGGTCATTTTGGGCATCTTTATTTTTCATTTCTGTTGATTTTTCTGCTCGTTGTGCTGTTTAACTTTCTGTACAATATTTGCCAAATTGAAATTTTTCGGGAAATTCTTCACACCCCCAGTGGGAACCTGGACGTCAGTCCGACATTGTGGGCATGTCACCGTGGTGGGACCACTGCTGTGTGTTAGGTCTTGTAGGCATTCTGTACAGAAGCTGTGGAGGCAAGGTAACGAGATGGGACAGTCGTACAATTCCAGGCATATTGGACATGTCAACTCGTCATCAAGATTAAAGGAGCTCATCTTATGCCTGAGAAAATACATATGAGTACTTAGGCAAAAACATAAAATCCCCTGCTCTTTTTCAGATATATGAATTGCTAAAAAAAATAATAAAATAAAATAAACAAACTAGAGGTACTGTGAGCAATGAGCTCACTAAATGATATTCCCGCCTCCCATATGAATATAATGGCAGTGTCCATGTTCGCTATGGGAAACCCAAAATGTGTGTCGGATCATAAAGTAAAAAAGGAGGTCACAATGGCAATATGCAGGCACGTAGCAAGTGGGGGGGGGGGGGGGGGGGGGGGGGCAGGCTTTTTTCCCCACTATTACCTTTTCAATATAAAATGTCCATTGAAAAGATGGTTGCCCCCCCCCCCACTTTTTACCAGAGTCTATTCATACCAAGGAATTATGGGAAAAAATTGGAAGTGAAAAGAAGTTGGCCTTGAAAAAAGTTGGCCACTAACACCCCCCCCCCCCCCCCCCCCCCCCCAGGAAATTGAAATTTCGAGTTTGGGCAATTCCTAATTTTCCCGTTTTTTTTTTTTTTGCTTGTCAACTTATTTTCGGTAAGTTAAAAAAAATTTTCTCAGGGTGGCCCCCCCACTTTCAAAAACGATGCTACGTGCCTGATTAAACTGCCTTTTTATATGTCATTCAAAAGTTATCAAAAGAACTATATGCGGTATATTGCATAAACTAGTCCGATTTTATTCCTTTTTTAGAAAGAGGACAAAATGGACAAAATTTCAATGATTTTAGCTTTAAAATTTATAGAGCGCAAGTTTGATCAGAAACAATATTGACATATTTCATTGAAATTATCATTCTACATATTATATCAAAATATTGATCCTGAACACACATGCGCTTGGTGACTTTTACTCAAAATATTGACGAAATATGTACATTTTTCTGTAAAATTCATAAAAAACTGAAATTTACGTCATATTTGTGACGTCATTACGTACATATGGCGTCATTACTTATGAAAATATTCAGTGCTTTGAAGTCAACATATACTCTCCTGTTTTAGAACTTAATTAAATATATCTCCATCAAAGTTTAATTTTGGGGGCAAATATTGCTTATTACCGAATAATTTTTGAAAAATAGGTCAAACATGAAGGTTATGGTCAAGGGGTAAAAAATCATAGCATGCTCAGAGACAACTTGTCACAAGTAATGCACATATTTCGAAAAGTGATGACAGGTAACATTTTAAGATATTAGGTCAAGGTCACAGGGTAAAAAATTAAAATATACATATACATATATAGAAAGATATTTCACAGGTGATATACATTTGTAATATGAAAGCTGTATCTTTTCTCATTCAAAAGTTCTGACCAATTTAAAGCAATGTTAACATTTTTAATCAATATGTCAAACTTCAAGGTCAAGGGGTCTTTTTACAGCTTTTACAAAGTATTTTATGCTTTCTGACCCCTTCACATCAAGTCTGACCTATTTTCATAATATTTTACACTACTTTTACCTCAAACTGATTAAAATCAAATCTTTTGATCCGCTCCCGTAGATCGCTACAATTCTTAAATGGCTATTCCTCTTGCTAAAAACTTATGCCTTAAGCTAACTGGGTAGAAAACCAGGTACATGTACTTGTAAGTTTCAATCTATTTCTTACTTCTTATAGTTTCCCCTATACCTCAACACAATGTATAAGTTATCAGATCTTACCAGCTAACATTCGGATTTTCCTGTACAATGTCTCTTTCCAGATTCTCCACTAGATCTTTATCATATCCAGTAGGATCAAACTTCTTTTCTCTGTCATCTTGCTAAATTAATAAGAAATATGCCTGATTAAAAATATGTAAATTGTCATGAGCAAACATATATTTCATATATCATAATTCTACCTTTTTGCAAACAGTCCTTAAATATGCTATTAATCATAAACACTTATTTAGATGAATTTAGTGAATGATGATATAAAGGCCTGGATTTTCTTCACCTGTGATTTTGATATTACATTTTGTATATATATCCAATATCAACATTTTAAATACCCTGGTACAGGGCTCGACATTAACTTTTTTCCTACTTGTCCATTCGGACAAGTGACCAAAACATTTACTTGTCCAAATTTCAACTTCACTTATCCAAAATTTTTCAATAATGTTCAATAGTTTCAACTTAAAAATTAAAATAAAGTCCATTTATTTACACATGTCATGCGCTTGATTGATTCTTGATGTTATTGATAAATGCAACAGACACATAAAATGAAATTTAATTTAGGCTTTCTGTCCTGACAATAGCTGCAATAAAGTAGCCCTCTCCGGCATTTTTTTTTTTTTTGTGGGAGAGGGCTACAACTCCTTAGGATCTCCGTAATGGTGCAGATGCGGCAGTGATTCACTCCCGCACGGATTTCGGCTAAAATCATCAGTAAGCAGCTATTTTATTAACATCTCTTACCTGGACTCCAAAAAAGTAATTATGCAAGACATAAATCGATCCAAACATATTCACAACGACCCATGTATCGGTCATTTTTCATGTATGTCAACATCACAACTTGAATTTATCCGCTGTGTTTACTGACCTTGATAGATTTTATTTTGGGACAGCCAATATAAATTTAGAATCTATAGGAGCTGATCTTTTAGGAATTCCCTTATTTTAAGCATACATATCACTGTTCGCGTAAAAATTAACAATTGAAATGGTTTTATTTATAATATTTTTGTGATACATTTCAGCACAGTCGTTTATAAACATCGACATTTGCTTTTTTTTAGTTGTTCTAAATTTCAAGGGAAAGTCTCAGTACGTCACAAGTGAACTGTCATGGCTGCTGCTGATAAACATGGAAATATATTTTACATGGTTTTCGAGTTTAGCGGGCTATGTTGTTGACAGTGAATAAAAATTCAGTCTTATAAGAAGTAAGTTGAATGTTAAATTAATTTATTTTGCCTTCAATCGCCCGTATTTAAAAAATAGATTTGCACCATTACGGAGATGCGATGGAATTGTAGACATCTCCAGAAAACATCAGATAAAAAAAAATCGGAGAGGGCTACATTATTGCAGCTATCCTGACAATAACATAAAAATCCGCAAGTGAACCTGTCAACGATCAAACAATTCACACTTTGGTTTGTATCTTGAGCCTTGTATCCAATCGCAACTTCTCGGGCCTTTCCGACTAGCGGAAAAACGACCTCGAATGTATATGGTAGCCGCCATAACAACCCTCCTTTTTCACGATCTTGGAAATAAATGCATGGAGACCTTTTATCTTTGGAATTTGGAGTTTAACTTTATTCAATGTAATGTTATTACCTAAAATATACCATAGAAGGGACTTCTAACTCCGTCTAACCTATATTTGAATAAACAGGAAATGTATAAATTTTTAACATCCGGTGATGTTAATACATTCGAGGTTGTTTTTCCGACCTCTGACGGAAAGACCCGAGATGATGCGATTGCCTTGTATCTTCTTTGACTTTTCAGTAGTATGCAATTAGTGAACTTCGATCCCGATCGAATGTGAACTCAATATTAACATAGAGATACATATCGGGATCAAAGTTTAGATTTTATGTACAGCTTCCGTCTTTAGACTACCGATTTAGCTTTCAACAGTCGTTCTTTTTATTATTTAGAAACCCCTTTACACTAAAATGCATTTGTCTAATCGGACAAGTGCCCAGCAATATTCACTTGTCCGTATTTATTTTTCGTTGGTACCGGACAAGCAGACAAGCATTAATGTCGAGCCCTGTGGTAATATGAAAGTGAGTTGGAAAACTCTTTTTAACTTCAAACTTTGAATCATTTGATATTTTATATGTTTGTCCCAGCACTTTTGCTATACACACTTTTTTCTTGTTGTCCTTTTGCCCTGGTCCTCCCCTCCCCTGACCACTGGGTTGACTGGGCCCTCTCCTGTCCCCGTATCCAGGACGGCTGGGTGCTTGGCGGTTTCTGCTTGGTTCTGGTTTCCTGGCTGCTCGTATATTAGGACCAGGTCTGTAAAATTATATATGTACAAACTATATTTAAAAAAAAACAAAACAAGCTTTACATTTCTAAGAACTAGTTTTTCACCAATATGGTACCATGAGATAACACATTTTTTTTTATTGATCAATTGAGCAATATGCTCCTAATCAGGAAGGAAATAATAAAATTTTCTGTTATTTTATATGCATTATCTTGTACATGATAAACCTGCATCAACCAATCACTGATCCTGTAAGTGAGATAACCCATACCTGTGTTCTACAGGGGTTGGTGGTGGCCATACATCAGGGTCTCTTGTGGGCTCCTCGTGTCTGGAATAATCATTTCTACCAAAGTTTCCAAAGGGGGACCCAATTTCCTGGTTGTCATAGTTGTAAGCTGGTTGTCTGGTGTTTGTCGTCTTAAAGCTTGCCAGTGTAGAACAAATCTCCTTTACTTGATCACACTCAGAGGTTATCATTTCTCTGGCCTGTTCAAAGAAAAAATATACATAAATCAAACGTAAAGATCTAGCTAAGTGTAGATGTCTTTCAAAAAAGCTGTAATATCTAACTCTTTCATTATCTGTTTTGTGAGTTATGTTGTGAGCATGTGATCAAGCATGCATTGTTAGCTTGTAGCTATGCAGCAGAGAACTTTTTATTTGGATATCTACACTTCAAAACCTTTATATGAAAGCAACTAATGATCATACATGTGGTAAAATTAGGCAATGTAACAGTAAGGGAGAAAATGCGAAGAACCAGGACTGGCCTCCTGAACTTTAACCAGAAACATGCTCAACCATTAAGCCATCTGACCACAAGCAGTTGAAGTTGAATAACAGTCATAATTCGATCTGTCTAATGTTTTAGATCCTGCAGCCCGGTTCATCATCATGTCTTGTAGGTCTTAAATCTGTCACTTATACAGAATAAAAAGGAAGAAAATCAGTATTACACCCAGAAGTGACTGGTGACACACCTGTCAGGGAAGAGCCTTTGAGGAGAAAGACATTTAGAGGGATCTAGGGAGGAATGTGGTTCTCACTCAGATTCGATAGCCAGTCACCAGATAGCTCAATTAGTAGAGAACCTGACTAGTGATTCATAGGGCCCGGGTATGAATTTTGGTCTGCTTCCATTTTTCTTTTCGTCAGTTAGATTTTAAATGAATACCCCGGCCTTCAGTACCTGCATCCATTTCCTCTGTCTGTCTGGGTCTTTGATGGCAGATAAGTACTTCTGAATTATATAGTGAATACATGTACAGAATATAAAAGAAATGGTTGAACAATTACCAATTTCAGATTAAGAAATTTTTAAAACATCGCTAAATAAATATTGCTAAGGTAATTTGTTTTGTATGCAGCATGATACATTTTATTTAATTTGGCCTAGCATCTGTGGATGGATTGTTTTTTTTAAATATTGAATTTTTTTTTTATTAAATTCACAAATACAACGTCCAATGCAGTTTTCAAAAGTGAGATCAGCACCTAATTTTAACATATTATTACAAGCATTTACAATTAAAGTAGTCAATATTATATACCTAAATAAGAATACTTGCAATTACAAAATGAGAAAAAATCAATGTTTTTGATTACACAGGCAGGAACTGATATTACAAGTGCTAACTTTAACACCTTCTGATGAAATAGAAATATCAATACTCTGACAATAACACCCCCCTCAAAAGTACTCTTGCCTGTTTGACCCCAAACATTACAAAGAGTATGGCCTCTTACAACATATCCTGCCTACAAAGCCTGGATCTACCGATCTCAGACTTTCTTGTTTTATTTTGTCCATCCGATTTACCCCTATTCCTAGAGGAAATGAATTAAGAATCTAAAAAACTCTCTTATTAAATGTAACGGTTACAGCTATTTATCTGATACAGGCTTACTTGCCAATGGATAAAATCATCAATAATGCCATATTTCAAGAATTTAACTGCATTAAAATTAACCATCTGTTGAATACTGAACTCATGGACTCCCCTTTAGCCATGGCCATGTAAGCAATCTACCTTCATCTGTATCAAATTTGTCAGACATCCATCCATCCCCATCCCTATCTGAGTACCCCCTCCAATCTCTCGTCCTGTCAGAGGAACTGAGTCTCTCCATAATACTGTATCCATTCCTCATACTCTGTCTTGTCAAACATCAAAACCTTTTATGCCCCCCCCCCCCTCCTGTCCAATCTTTGTCCTCTCAAACATCAAATCCTACTGTGACACCACCCCTTCCAATTTCTGTCAAAACAGACTCCTCATCCATTCTCCTTGTACTAATATACCTCTTAACCTGTACCCAATGCAGTCAGTTTATATAGGGAAAGTCTCTCAATACACTTACCTTGGTTTCCCCCCCCCCCCATCTTTCAAGTAACCCCTCCCCCATATATGAAATCCCTTTTGTCATCTTGTTACAGTATTTAAGGATTCAATACTACTAGCATTGTATGTGCACAGTTTCAAAGTACCGGGGGTATCTGTCAGAATTTTATGATAACACTCATTTACAAACACAGAAGAACTGACCTTGGGTGTGGCTTCCACAATACTCAGTCCCATACTGCCCTTGACCTTGTTGAAGGACACTGTGGCTATCTCAGGTTCCTTTGGTAACTGTTGCTGTGGACGATCTCCATGGTGACCAGCCTGTTGTTGTGGGGGCTGATGGGGTCCCTTCCTAACAGCCTGTAAGTTGTAACAAATAACAGTCAGTACAGAATGCATTAATGTAAGACGAAAAATAATTCTTACAATAAAACATTGAATAACTGGCCTTCTTATGTCTAGGATGGGACCAAAGTTTAACTGCTGCCTTCTGCTGATTTCGAAGATTGAGAGAGATTTTACACAATTCATAAAACATCCTTCAGAAGCATCAGAATGAAATGTTTTAAGTCTCTAGAGTTTATATACCTACACAAATCAAATAATGACGACAGCCAGGGGGATCAATGGCCAGATTCATCAGTATTTGTAATGTACCAAACATCAATAAAAAGGCCAATCCTTGGACTTTATTATACTAACTGTACTGTGGCATACTCCGATTCCATGTTAAGCCTCTATTAATACAGAGTCATGTTCAGAAACATTTGTAGCAAGAGAACATCAACCATTGTAAAATACCAGTTATAACGACAAGCAAAGAAATCGATTTTTTTCTTTTCATGCAAACTCCTATATGTACAGCTACTTGATCCAGTGCAATACACAACAGAAAGTTCACTGTATATACATACATCTTTGACAAATTGGAATATTGACTGTTTTATAAGGACAGAGAGACAGTTATTTATTATCATACCCTGACTGTGCTTACTATTTCTAATTATTGCATGCAGTTTATACAAGCAAATTCAAAGAATTGTGGTCCCTAGCTTTCGTTGTCTTTGTGGGCGAGATATTATTTTATAGGGTCAAGGTCAAAAGGTCAAAGTTTTTGGTATCCCATGAAAGGTCTTGCCACAAAGAATACATATGTTTAAAATACAAAAGTCCAAGTTTCTACCATTCAAAGGTTGTGACCGAGGTTAAAGTTTTTAAAAAGTAGTTAAAACTCCAAGGTCAAAGGGTCAAAGTTCTTGGTATGCAATGAAAGGTCTTCTTACAAGAATAACACATGTGAGTGTATAAAAGCCATAGCCCTTACCGTTCAAAAATTATGGTCAAGGTTATAGTTTTTTCATAAGTACGTAAATTTCCAAGGTCAAGGTCAAAAGGTCAAAGTTGTTGGTATCCAATGAAAGGTCTTGCCACAAAAAATACATATGTGAAATATAAAAGTCCTTGAATCTACTGTTCAAAAGTTGTGACGAAGGTTATAATTTTTAAAAAGTAGTTAAAACTCCAGGGTCAAGGTCAAAAGGTCAAAGTTTTTGGTATCCAATGAAAGGTCTTCTTACAAGAATAACACATGTGAATGTATAAAAGCCATAGCCCTTACCGTTCAAAAATTATGGTCAAGGTTATAGTTTTTTCATAAGTACGTAAATTTCCAAGGTCAAGGTCAAAAGGTCAAAGTTGTTGGTATACAATGAAAGGACTTGTCACAAAGAATAAACATCTGAAATATGAAAGTCCCAGTACCGGTACCTACCATTCAAAAGTTATGGCCAAAGTAAAAGTTTGGAATTTTTAATTAAAAGTTGGTCAAACTCCAAGGTCAAGGTCAAAAGGTCAAATTTGGTGGTACCCAAAGAAAGGTCTTATCACAAGGAATACACATATGAAATATGAAAATCATAGCTCCACTAAATCAAAAGTTATTGGCAAGGTTCAAGTTTTTGTGACGGAGGGACAGACTGACGGACAGACGAATGAGATTTAATGTCCCCTCGCTTTTGCGAAAGCAGGGGACAAAAATGAAAGATCCACAGAATTCTGTTGTGTCAGAACCTACAGATCATTTCTAATGCCTATACCCTGATAAGCCTTACACTGATAGAAAATTTATACAAAATTACACTGATAGAACATCTCTAAGGCCTTACACTGATAGAAAATTTCTAATGCTTTACACAGAACATTTCTACAGTCTTACACTGCTAAAAAATTTCTAAGGCCATACACTAATAGAACATTTGTATTAGGCCTTATTACACTGATAGAACATTTCTATGGCCTCAGTTACACTGATAGAACATTTCTAATGCCATACACTGATAGAACATTTATAAGGCCTTATTACACTGATAGAACATTTCTACAGCCTTAAACTGATGGAACATTTCTATGGCCTTACACTGATAGAACATTTCTACAATCTTATACTGACAGAACATTTCTAAGGCCTTACACTGATCCAAGCAGAAACATACTTCCTCTCCCCAAAAACAAACTGCCTCATCGGCGTGATCAGTCCCCGCTTCCTTAACTTATCACGACATGACATTATTTATTTCACAGTTTCTTCTATTCATTTCACTGATTATCCGCCATTCATTTCACATCAGTCATTTTACTTCTTCATGACATTGAAGGATATCAGACAGCTTCTTCAGCCCTGTTCTACATCACCAACTCGGCACACACACACTCACGCCGTCCCTATCCTTCAGTGTCTATCTATTTATAGATATCATCAGGGATAACGGTCTGGAAACACCCCAATCCCTAACCTGTGTCTATGTATAGATCACACCAAGTATAAACATCTGGAAACTCTGGTACACAGAAGAGTCTCCTGTCACTGACAATTAGGAAGGAATCAAACCTAGGACTACTGATGTGTGGAATAAGTCTAATTTAAATCATTTCCTTTGTTCTGCCTTTGGCTATCGTTGACAATACGTATATATCATAGAGACACAGAAGTCAATACACAACTAATCCTGATTCTGCTGTAGCTCTAACTCTAACAGGTATAAACTCAGGTATGATATACACCTCACAGTCACTGAAGGTTACCTGTACACTCAGGTAATATCTATATATTCATACATTGTACATATACACCCACCAGCACTACAACACCTAACACTCAGTCATCACATCATAGCAGTTAATCACCATGACATACCAATTCAGCAGGTATTTTACTTAATAATTTCAAATTATGTTAACATAAAAAAATACTGAAAGCAAGTATTTTACATTTCCTGTAACTACTTTCCCTTTGTAGGATTTTTTTGATTTTAAGCATCAATGAATGGCTGACACAAGAACATTATCTATTCTATTCAGTAATACAGTTCTACATTCGTTATTACTCAGTACTTTACAGTTGGAGACTGCCTCTATCTGTTATTTATCTCAAAATGTGTGCAAGGAAACTCAAATATCAAAAGTAATTTTAGGGTTAACAAGTTATATAACTATAATTATACATAATCATAACCAAATTTACCCAAATATGTACCAGATATTAATAATCACACCTACCAGCAGATAATGTGTCATCCAGAAGTGTAAAAGCCCCAACATTGAAATATCTGCATTTCCTATTTCACTCACACTTAAAAGTCCCTCCCTTCTTGATCAAATTCAAACTTTACTTCCTATCTGAAATGACCCTTCCTTGATAGTTAAAATTGACCAATCAGAGGCTTTTACTTCTCCTGAAAGTTCCAGTGTTAGTTTGATTTTTGTTTTCCCGTCATTTTACGCCTGGAAAATCTGAACTTGCAAACTGACACCCAGATATTAGAAATTACGCCTGGAAAACATCTCTTCTACTGAGGCGTAACTTTTCGAAAACTCCGTCTCCTGCTCAAGTACACCCGGAATTCGCAAACTCCTGCTCAATTCCGCCAATATTCCACCCAAATTCCAGGCGGAATCCGCCTTTCAAATTCATACAGGTAAGTTGTAACAGTGACTGCTAACTTGAATAGAACAATATGAACTTTTTGAATAATAAATGCTGATATCATAGACTGATCAAAAGTTAGTGAATCAAAAAAAAGGTGTATAGCCTAAGCAATGCAATACAAAATATAGTCACAACATCGAGAACATTTAACAAGATTACTCAATTCCAAGAAAATAGAAATCACTAATACTGGTACACAAAATACATGCAGTCATTCCATTCTCAGACAATTCTACAGAGTTCAGGGGTGGAATCAGGATTTACTGGGGTGTATTTAAGGATTTATAAAGGTGTATATATGTATCATAAGGGGCATCAATAGCATGCCTTTATCATTACCTTGTTGAAATACTGTAAACAAAATCAACATTTCAGTTTTCTTTTAATTAATGCTGAGTAGAAATATGCCCTGATTTAGATAAAGTCAGTGAGAGTAATAAATCAATATACAATATAGAAATTTCACTTCAGGGGAGTTTCAAGAATTTCTTTATTCAAAATCCAAACATTGTTCCCTAACTGCAGTGATCACAGTATTTTTTAGGGAATAGAATTCCCCTTTACTTTTCAAATGCTTTGTTAAAATTATCTCCTTAATTTTGGATTCACCATTTACCTCCACAATCTTAGAGTTATATTCACTTTGTTAATTTTAGGGTTAACATTTATTGTTTCACTTTTTGGGTGTTATGACCTCATCAATTTTGCTGTTTATACCTCATTTAATTTTGGGGTTATTTTCCACATGAATTTAGGAGTAAATATATTATACCTCCTCAATTTTGGGGTTAATATTTAACTTTAATTTAGGGTTTAATATAGACTGGATTGATATTTACCTCGTCTATTTTAGGACCCTCGTCCCCGGTCATGTACACAGTCCAGTCCCCGCTGGCCCCGGGCTGGGGGATCAATCGACATAGACCTGGAAAATAAGAATGAGTCAAGTACTTCTTATGGTCAATGTGCTCCAATCTTATATATACAGTCAAAGAAATAAGTAAAATGATAATATTTCTGGGTAGTTTATAATGCATTTTATTCAAAAGCTACCTTCGAATTCCCTACTAAAACACTAAAAAATAAAGCCAGGTCATTAACAGAGTAAAAAAATAAGTGTGCCTGTGAGTTGATAATGATCTTTTCCATTAAAACTTCTGTCCACAAAGAAAGAGGGTTCATTTCCTATGACAACAACACCTACTGATTCTTATACAACACACACATTATCAGACATACCAGCTTTGCCCAGAGGTTCTATGAACTCGTCGATTCCTTTAGGAATTCCCTTAATTGTATCACAGGTGTACCCTTCCTCAGGTAGAAGAAACGGAAGCTGTAAATCTGCGTGCTCTTCTAGACACACCTCCCGGCCGTCATTCTTGGTCAGTTCGTCGGCCATGTTTTCAGCGACCTTGACGATGTCCTCTATCAGACTCTGGGGGACGGGGGGTTCCCCGGGCTCGGGGATGTACCTCTGGAGGAGTTCTCGCAGCTGGAGGGAGTTCAGCTTGAAGCAGGTAGAGCTGATGTTAGAAATGTAGTAATGGCTACTCTTAGGAGCCTGGAGTAGGTGTGCAGCCTATAGGCAAAACATTATAGATGTTATTTACTTAGCATACATTTGCACTGCTTTGATTTCTATAAAAATCAATAAATAATATTGTTTACTCAGCTTCTCATATTCATGTGTAAATTATATTTGTCATTTTACAACTTTTATATTTAAAAGTATTTAAAATTGTTGGGAAGAGACATTGCTTCAACGACACATGATAAAATCAAATGAGATTTTATCATCACACAATCAAGAAGTAAACTCACCCAAATGAAAAAGAAATCTAACAAAATACTTTCAAAATATCTTCAAAACACTACCAAATCATACTTTTATATTTTCTTAGTATGTTTTGAAAGTGTTGCATTTAACGAAACATCAATGCTATACTTTACAGGATGGGGTGGCATGGTATTTTGTTAATGTTTCATTACAATGTTGGTGTTTTATTAATGTTTCATTACACTCTGCAGAATGAAATTGCATTTTGAAAGTGTTTCATTATACTTGTCTGCATCAAATTAATATTTTGTTAGCATTTCATTTGATTAACAGACATGTTTAGGGTTGACTTATCTAAGAGCAGTAAAATCTTCCAAGAACAACTTATCCTGTGTTACTAGTTTTGCGCCAATTTTCAAAACACCAGCACTAGGTCAGAGAGAAACATAGAGATTGGTGAAGGGACATGTAAAGTGTTAGTATATATATTGATCCCTGATTGGAAAAAACAAAATCAGGATGAATCTGGACATAACAGAGGTATTTATTTATTGCATGACATAAAGTTCTTTAACCATGTTAACTGGACTACAGTTAAACCTTCAATCTGTGAATGTGGATGTGTATATGGCCTGTTTTTATTGGGTTTTTGTTCATTTTAAGATTGACCTTTAATACTACCCAGCTTAGATCAGTTTTAAGCACTGGGTTAAATGAATTACAATTATATACTTGAAAATTCTGTGAAAATGTAACTATGTGAATGGAGAAATGGTCAATGGATTGAGAATTATATCTCTTACACCAAAGGATTTCACTGCAGAGAATGATCGATATAAGAGAGTGATCATGAATCAAACTTGGTGTTTTTAAATGTTGGAATGGTGTGCTATTATCTATTGAACAATAATGTCAAACCTGGAATTCAAAATACTGTGAAACAAGATGTTAATAATGTTTCAATATGAGACTGTGTTTAGATGTTTTCAAAGACTTGTGAATTTGCTAATTATAATTTTAAAAATTCAAATTTAGTGGTTTATTGATGATTTGTTACTTATGCTTTGTTAGTATTTTGTTAGAGTGTTTTGTTAGCCTCATTTGCACGTGATTTTCTATACTAATGGAATACTATCAAAACACAGTGTTTTGTTAGTAGTTTGTTAGAGTGTTTCGTAAGTATTTTGTTAAAGCGTTTTGTTAGTAGTTTGTTAGAGTGTTTTCAAAGTAACTTGTTATAGTGTTTTGTTAGCTCATTTGCATGTGATTTGCTATACTATCAAAACACTTTCAAAACATATGTTTTGTAAGTAGTTTGTTATAGTATTTTGTTTCCCCCTTTTTTTCATTTGGGCATGGAGAAAAACCAGTTTCCTTTCTTGACTTTTGCCTCACAGCATGCACATGCACCTGAATGATTCTACAGAGATGGCAGTCAGCTATAGCCCCTGTTATATGTACACACCTGAATGATTCTACAGAGATGGCAGTCAGCTATAGCCCCTGTTATATGTACACACCTGAATGATTCTACAGAGATGGCAGTCAGCTATAGCCCCTGTTATATGTACACACCTGAATGATTCTACAGAGATGGCAGTCAGCTATAGCCCCTGTTATATGTACACACCTGAATGATTCTACAGAGATGGCAGTCAGCTATAGCCCCTGTTATATGTACACACCTGAATGAATCTACAGAGATGGCAGTCAGCTATAGCCCCTATTAAATGTACACACCTGAATGATTCTACAGAGATGGCAGTCGGCCGCCAGCTCTAGGCCCTGTTTCTCAGCCCAGGCCTCGATACTCCCGAGTCGTCGCTTTAATCGGACGCCCCAGATCCTCATACAGAACTGATGTTGTTCCTTCACAAGGATGTTAAACAGCCACATGTTGATGAAGTGGAACAGCTGGGAGAAAAGCTGAATGGTGAGCCCTGCGTTAACACGACAGCGACGTAACAAATTCATCGCTGAGGACAGGGTGTCAAGGACGTCGCTGAGTGTGGGACGCCCTCTGTTGTACTGCATCCTGCTCTTATCTGCTGTGATATAAAAACAATAACATAGTACTAAATGTAAAGGAAACACAAAACATCTGGAGAAAGAGAGAAAATAGAAACAAACCAAAACTATATAAAAATAAAATTTAGGCTTATTATAAAAATTAGCGAACATTTATAAAAAGACAGAAAACCTGACAGCTCAAGTATATACTATAGATTAAAATATTTTAAAATATATCCAACATTTTTCCAATTTTTAAAAGTATGTGTAGTAGGGAAACTCCTAGAACCTAGCACGGTTGGCTAATCAAGGCTTTATATAAACTGACACGATGGATGTGGTAACAATTACCGTTAGGATCATCCTCATCACCGTCGTCCAGGAACGCTGGCAGTGTCCTCTGAAGGTCGTACTGCAGACAGCGGACCAGATGATGGAAGGCCATCTGTACAGACTCCGCCAGCATCTCCTGGGCATCCTGACTGAACGGGTGAATGTCGTGATCCTGCTTAAAGAAGTGGAGGATCTCAGAGGAGTTGGCCATCCAGAACGCCAAGGCCGCAATATTGTCCTGGTTAGACTGAAAAAAGTACACAAAACACAAACTTATCCAGAAATCACAAACTTATCCAGAATGTTTATGGGAAAACATTCTTCATTCAAAATTAATTTAGACTAGTCATTAAGATTCAGATCAATATATTCTGATGTAAAAAGCCTTGAAACATTACATGCTTTGAATATCTTGTGTATGAGGTGATGTCAAACTTGATTATCTTTCCTTGCTTGGCTTCCTTTACTTACATGTATGGCTTGATGTGTGAGGTTGGCTATCTTGATCACGAGGTAAGTGATTTTGAGTGGTTTATCCTGAGGACTGAGATCGGGCCTATAACCATTAGACAGAGAGAAGCGGACAGCCATATAAATTGTGTAGGTTGGGGCCAGCTTAAACCAAAGGCCAGCAGTAGCTGAGTCCAGGACAACATTGGCAAAGAAGTGGTCCTCCTCTGAAAAATCAAGTTATTGGTCGATAAAGTAAAATCATTTACTAAGATTTCATTTCTTCATAACAACTTGCCATGGAGTACTCTTGTAATTTTATTATTTATATCTAAGTTGTCTTTCTTTGTAGATTATTACGAGATATCTTATAGACTTACTGTCTTCCCTGAATACCAGTACGGCCGGCAGAAGGTCCCCACCCTGTCTGTGTGGGGGGTACGCAGGCTCCTCCCTCCGCGGGGATCCCATCGGCTGAGGTACACCCCTAGAAAAAACAAAAAATATTTTTACATCCATAAAAAATTTTAGCCATAAATTATTTTTTTTTTATTCTCAACATATCATTTTTATTTATTACTAAAGTCAATTTTAACAATAAAAGTATTTCTATTTATATTTAACATATGTATCAACAGACAAATCAATTATTACAAAAGAATCAATACAGTTCACTGATAAAGTGTAATCTAGCTCTCTATACCTTCTCTGAGTCTCTGCGGGCTCCTGGGGTCTGGGTTCCCTGGGGGCGGGGACAGGGCGGACAGCATCAAAGTTTGTCTCCATGGGCTTCTGATGGGGGGTGCGGTGTTTCTGGATCGCCCCGTCTGGAGGAACCTGACCTTTCTTCAGTTTCTATATATAAACACAGACACATAAGACAAGGAAGACAACTCTGACTTTGTAATCAATACAACATACCCAGCAATCAATATGACATTGACAAGACAGACAACTCTTGGTTATCAACACAAATTACCTAGAAACATCTATAGAAATAAATTCTCAAAAATTTTTATCTTGATCCCAAGTCTAATTTTTGCAGTACAAATTTTGTTTTTGATCTATCATAATACTTGTTTAAGATGACAGATGAAAATACTTCCAAAATCTGAATATCAAAAAACATAAAGATACATACAAGTAAAAAATAAGTTTTTTATTGCCTTCACAAACAAAAAAATAATCCTGGGGTCCCTACCTCTTCGAAATTAGGGTCAATAAATCTGAACACGTGCAGCTTTCCGAATCTGACCGTCATGCCGTTCTGTAGCGTTGTGGTTTCTGAAATTCTTTGATTGTTTACGTGGGTCTCGGACTCGGGACTTCTGGGAGTAACAGTCACTACCCCGTCCTTCTCCACCAGACCCAACACACAGTGACGAGGCTGGATGTTTGGACCCTGCACCTACAAAAGAATTTTTCAAAATAAGAAACTTTGTAAGTTCATCCATTTATTCATCGTATTTCCTCTGACACAGTCTTGGCACCTTCACTTACATTCTTCAGACCTATTTTAGAGGTAGCCTACCTGTATAATGATCAGTGATTAAAAGCTATATCTTTTATAACACAGCAGTTTAATCATCCATATTCAGTGTTAACCTTGTGTCTCTTTTGGTCTGTTTTTCTTGTACTTGAAAGTAAAATTTGGAATAGTGTTTTGCCCCATACTATAATGGCTACCTCTTTTTTTCTACTTTTGGGGTGTACAGTGGGAAGATATAATAGGAAGTCAAGTTACACGGGCAATCAAATCTACATCATACACTGCGCTACAACAATATCTCAATCTGGATATTAATTATGCTCCGAGAACTGACCTTGATAAACATGGAGGGGTCACTTCCGACTTCTGTAAATTTCATGTTCAGTCTGTACACCTTCCCTTTGGGGTTGTCAGAGCCATCTATCAAATAATCCCAAAACAGTCAACATTAAATCGCAAAATATATAATTATCACAATTCTCTATCTTAATTCTTACCTAATCAGCGATGTAAATTAAAAAAAGTGGCCTGTACATTTTCTGCGGAATATGATATAAATTGCAGACATTAATGAACACTATATGAAGCAAGTTGATAATCTTTATCAAATTTATTTGAACTGAGTAGCAAATTAAGTCAATGTAAAAATTGGCAACAGTGCTTATGTTTGTTAATGTAACTCAACATTTTTGAAAACTGAATCCATATTTTTTTATTGCACAGATAAAGTAGCATGTGAATAAAGTGAATATTTAGACCACAAGTTATTTTCCCTCTACACAGCAATCAATTATCATGTTTAAAATATTTTTATCCAATATACATGAAAAATACGAGGGCAAACACGGTCTACCTTTTTGACATTTTTATGAACTTCTCTACCTTACCTGGATTAAGTTCTACGAGGTACGGTAATTTTTGTGGGGGAGCATCGTCGCTCCTCATTCTAAGTTCCTCATGAGACACTGCTCGGAGTTTCTTATGTTTTGGTTTCTTCGCATCATTACGTCTTCTGAAGTGGAACATCATAGTTCCTACAAACAAAGGCATATAACATTATTTGGTGGAAAATTTGTGCAAGGAAAATTATCTGTGTGTAATTTTACATTTTATGGATAACATTTCTACACAACCTAAAAATATTCACATCTGGTGATGAAATACCATTTCTTTCATACCAGCATTTCTTGATTTAATTTCTAGTGTATTAATTATATCACTCTCTCCTAAGCATTAGTCAATACATGATTGACCTTGAACATTTCTGGATATTGATTTCTATCTATAAAAATAAACTTCCAAGCTATAGCCTGATAGACATTTTTACTTAAGTAGGTTATATATACCAGTTTAATGTTCATATCTAGACTCACTTCAGAGCATTAAAATAATTCCCCTTGCATGTTTCTAGCTATTAATGTATCATGACTATACAGCTATGCAATCACAGTAATTGTCAAAGAACAATATAACCTTTTTAGTTCTATCATCAGGAGGGGTGGGTTTTATTTGTGTCTTTATTTAGCTGATGATGCATCGAGCTTCACCTCATCACTGTACAGGTACATGTATATTGACAGTTTACATGGTACACCAATATTGATAAGTATACAAGGTACATCAATATTGACAGGATACAGGACACAGCTGCCAGCTGGATCATTAGTTAACTTAGACAAACCAGGGTCTGATGATTAATTATATATTAAATCTAGACCTAACTAGATCACATCTCCTTCAAATTTATTACTAAACAATTTATAACCCCCCCATCTTTATTGATCTTATATACTCTGCTATTTCATGATAATTTCAAAACGAATGAATTATTTCATTCCTATAAAAGATACCTAGACTCACTTTAAATGAAAACCAAAACCTCAAGTGCAATCTTCGACGCATTTTCTCAGTTTTATTGGCCATACAGGATCAATTTCTTTCCAACACTATTTAGTCTTAAGATAAAGAAAGGGAGCTTACTCTGTCACATACAGTATTCAACATTACAATTGACCTTTGGTTGGGGGGAAATCCATGGCGATGGCCAGCGGACACTAATTTAACACTGACCTTTGGTTGGGGGAAAATCCATGGCGATGGCTAGTGGACACTAATTTAACACTGACCTTTGGTCGGGGGGAAATCCATGGCGATGGCCAGCGGACACTAATTTAACACTGACCTTTGGTCGGGGGAAAAATCCATGGCGATGGCCAGCGGACACTAATTTAACACTGACCTTTGGTCGGGGGGAAATCCATGGCGATGGCCAGCGGACACTAATTTAACACTGACCTTTGGTCGGGGGGAAATCCATGGCGATGGCCAGCGGACACTCGTGATCCTCCATGATTCTCTCCTCTCCGATGTTCCCTCCGTGGTACTCCCTCTCACCTGGGGGCACTAATACCTGTAAAAATCAAACAGGTGTAAATCTCTGATGAAGATTAATTGTAAAATTCTAGTGTGCTAATACAAAGCCTGCAATGAGTGTCATTACAATGTAGAAACCAAGTGTTTTCAAATATATAACCAGAAGGATTCAACCAAAAATTATTTTTTCACCATCAAAACAATGATGATACCAATATTCACAAAGTAGTAAAAATATGGCTTGTATCTTTTTGTTTTGATTATGAATTTTTTTGTTTGATTTTGTTTTATGAACAATATACCTATAAATGCTTATGAAATTACTTTTTTTATTGTCATGCTTATATCTAAATTATGGTAACTTCATATAATGGAGAGATCTAAATGTAGTAATGTACAGCACTGAAACCTTCCTAATGAGTTCAGACCCAATCAGCTCCTGGTCTGTAATGCTCACCTGAACCAAACAGAAATCGTCGGGGTCATTGACACTGAAGTCCATCCCGTATTTGTCCATGGTCTCCTTGATGACGTAGCGGACATTGTCGGCGGTGGACAGGAGGAGGGTCTTATAAGGAATGTCCGGCTTAATGCTCTCTCCATAGATCTTCAGCGTACCCCCTGGAGGTGGTAACAAAAATAAATCAATTTCTTAAAATTCAGCTTTAAATTACATAGTCTGAATACTAACACTGAGTTTAAAACTTACTTTTGATTACAGTTCGAAATAATTAAAATTTATTGACATATGAACATTGTGATACAGAGTAAAACATATTAAAATCATAGTACAGGTATCTGGGCTTGTTATTAACTTGACATAGGAAAACAAAAATGTCTGAAAAAACTGTGATCATTTAAGTATATATGCTAAAGAAAAAACTCAATTCAATGGCGCAAAATTTGTAATCATCATGCGTAGCTGATTACATTCCCTTTATTTTAAAAATAACTATACAGAAGGTGGATTTATTTTTTTAAAAAATACACAATGTGCCCTACATCATATGTACATATTTTAGATTTTAGTGAAAGATTATATCTAATTGTTTACAACCCTACAAAGTATATTGAAAAGCGACTACTCTGTTTGAACAAAAAGTCAACTCCTGTTCACTGACCCATACTAGAAACTTAAAATCTACATACTTTTACAAATTTTATCTACAATGGCATTTATACACTGGCTTTGTTCTCCTTCAACGACTGGAGAGTTTAATGTAAACAGTGATTATGCCTATCATCTGATGTTGACTATCTCCATAAGTGGCTCAAATGGCCGTTAACTAGCTGGACCAGGGGAAGGTAAAGGTCTAGGGAAATACTGGCTTTTAAGACATTGACGTCTCACTTAATTTTCTAATCCAAGCCTTAATTTATGAAAAGACTTTTATCCAGAATTTATTTAAAAGTCCTTTCATACACTGGGTATTTTTGTTGCTTATGATGGAAATTATTAAATGTTTCAAAATAATTGTATATCAATTCTTAATTGCCTCTTACATTTATTGAAAACCCTAACACACAAAAACATGTTGCAGATCAGAATATTAAAAGGTAGAAATTTTTTCCTGCAAACTGAATTTGTTTATTGTAAGCATTTCTTTTTACAACAGATACTTTAATGTTTAAAGCTAGGAATCAGCAAATTGTATACAAGAAGAAAGTCTGTTTATGTCATTAGCATGCTGTACACCACTTGTTTTCTCCTTTGTTTATCATAAAAAGCACTATCACGTTTCTTATTTGGCAAAAACAACACCAAAAGCTATTCCTAATAATTAACACTTTCCAGGAACCTTCTGGTTGGAGACACTTAAAGCCAGTAAGCGGTCATTTCTCTGAGTAATTCTTGTACACTGACCTCTGGTATAAATTCCTGTTAAGGTCAGGCCCATTATACACCTGAGGGAAATATCTACACAGGAATGTACAGCACCATGTGTTTTATGTATACACTAATTATCAGGTAGAGAAACAAGGGGTGGGGAGGAGGTGTTTATTTCTGTTACAGCCAGTCTCCCATATCATCACAATTAGCAGGAAAATAACGATTCTACCAGACCACGGAACCACTTCACAATCGGAGATAGCTCTGCGATGCTAAGTCATCAGGTCTGAACTCCCTGACAGGAAATTCCCTGATTAGATAACGTAATTAACTGGGGTCCCTTCACGTCCTTGTCAAGGATGAGATTGGAAACAGAAACTGAGGACTGGCAGTTAGGTCTGATCATCACCACCAATAAATAAATAAAGATTTCACAATTCATTATGTACAAGATCTCTATTCTCTGTAGAGAAAGGGACAGACAGAGGAGGTCTATAGACTAATCTAAACACAAAAACAAGATTTCATGGTCTTCTCATAGTTAACACTATCCTCAACTGCTGAGTTTGCAAGGGACCAAAACCAGGTCAAAAACATGGATTAAATATAATTTTTCAGTGAAATGGATTTATATGTACAAGTTAGCCTTGATCATTCAATTATCCTAAATCCCTCTGAATACATTCCCCATCAAGTGTCCAAAAACCCCTTTGTCGTAACTAGAAAATACATGTATCCTTTTATCATTTAAGGGAAATTTTATCAATAATTGATGCTTCTGCATCTCTCCTTCTGTAATCTGATATGTAATCTTGAATCTTTTATGAAGTGCAGTCCTATGTGAATGGATTCTCTCTCTCTCTCATATAAACACTGGCACTACACAGACTATAGAAATTTCCATTGTAAAGCACCTGTTGAAAACTAGATAAAATGTACATGTTCAGTCATGTGTATAAAATTTTATAAACATGCCAAACAGTTTGTGCAGTGCGTGTGATTCATTAGGTATCACATGTTTTTCTCCACTTATAGCATATCTTTCCATCTGTTAAAATTTTCAGTGTTTACATTAAAAATCAATTCTCCTCTGTTGGTTCAAGTGTGTGGGTTTCTAATTTTTCTGAATCGGGTATCAGTGAATTTTAAACTGACACGGTTTTTTTTCGTTGGCCCTTTTTTAGACACACAGAATAGTAATATGACTTCATGATCCTGGTCTACACTAATCCAATTACAAAATATAAAGCTTACACAGAATTAGACCCGGCTGTCAAAATGTAGACTATAGAATTATGTCCTTCAGTCTTCTACTTCATTCATATTGCTGGTAGATTTAAACAGATTTATGACTAGATTTACAACTTCTGAATACGAGTGTGCAAGGTAATTAATTCAGTAAAAGGGTCTACAAATTGTTTACTACATCTGAACAGGAATTAAGAATGGACCATTCATCCTGATTATGACTGCAAAAAGAAATCTATTTTTACCATTTTTACTTTTCTTAAAAGTTAATTTGTACATTTGAATACAATGACTTAATAATCTTTAAACATGTTAGTTGTGGAACATTGTTGGTCTAACACCCAATCCTTAAAAACAGGTAGAACAGAGCACTTAAAAGACTGCATCATAAATAGAACACTGCTTCATTTGTGCACCAAAATTAAACTGAACAATATGAGGTAACAACACGCCCAGGTAACGGAAATCAATTAAAAACACCTCCTTCAAACTAACTCGAGCTGCGTTACTCAATGTTCCCTGGGGATTTTCAAACCTTTTTTAAGTGCAGGGTTAAATGCAAGTTAATAACTGTCATTAATATTCAGATTGGCCCAAAGGAGAATACAAAGAGAGGCTTTACACAAAAGACAAGTTAAATTTCACACAGATATCGTAAAACTTCCACATTTAAAACACACATGGGTTATCTGTCCGAATTATCTGTGTCAATGTCATTACCCTCTCAAATACAATATGACTAAACAAAACGTAATAATAAAAATACGTAAATTTTCGTTAGAACTGTTTACGGTGTTTTCTATAATATTAATTTTTTTAAGGGGGGGGGTCGGACTCAACGTTGAGTCTTACTTGTTTAATCCGATTTTTAAGGGTAATTAATCGTCACTAACCTTGTCCGTCCTGGCCACGACACTGCTGTAGTTTTTTCTCCACCTTCTGCTGACGACGTCGTTTCATCACGGCCTCGGGGTTAGAGATGCTGCGGGTAAATCGCGTCTCCGGCATGTCCGTATACAGCTGCTCCGCGGCGTTACCCGAGTCCAGAATCTTCTTCTCCTTCTCTTTCTTCTTCGCTTCCTTCTTCTCTCGCTTCGACAATTTCCTCTTAAACGTCCCTCCCTGGTTCTCCTTGTTATCTGCATGTGGAACAGTTGTGTCCCCCTGATAGGTAATAATAACGTAGGAAAGTTAATAAATACAGTAATATTAAATGTTGATCATGAACAATGGAAGTATAGTTAACTTCACTAAAAACATGCAGAATCAATCAAATACCCGTCAAATAACACAATTTTTTTCTTAATTTTTGACTTTTTGTTGTTGTTGCACAAATAATGTAAAATAATTGACATACATGCAATTGATCAACTAACAGGGAAATATCTAAATAAAGTTCATAACTGTGATAGCATTGTTTCAGTTCTTTTTTCTAGATTGTGTTAGATAACCGCATTCAATAGCTGGAACTCTCCAGCTTCACAAAGATTACTTCAAAATACATCAAAATATATGATACACGCTATCATCCCATCCACAAAAACAAATTAGCCTTCATAACCATTCACAGAATCAATTAACTCATATGTATACATTTTGTTCTTTGTTATGGTTTGGACCGGAAAGAAACAAAAATCAATGGACAACAAGCTGATCATCACTGAAGTACTGGGATGAAGATTCACGTCTATTGTGTAATTATGACTTATTTATCTACTGAAAGGCCATCGTTCTATCCCAGGAAACTTAGCATGGCATTACTGGAAACAACATCTTTAAAAGTCCTACATGCCTAGTGTGTCTATAATTTCTCAATTTTTCTCTTCATGCCGTTCATATAATTATAATACTCTATCTCTGACAATTATCCATCCCAACAATAAGCTAGAGCAATCAAAATAATCGATAATTGGACAAATATAAACACTAAAGAATCTGATTGAATTCAAGGTCAGACCACTAATTTAGTGAACAGCTTAATATTTAGTTTAAGCTCTCTGTGTAGGGAATTAATGACAGGAATAGCCATGGAGTTTATTAGATTAAATATCCAATATTAATAAAAGACAAGCTACATTACCAGATTACTTGAGCGGCATTGGTCAGCTAATGGTCAGTCCCATCAGTCCCTAACATTTAACTATGTCCACACATTAATGTCCTTGAGTGACCTTGACATTACATTTTAAGACTGCTCAATGATCACGATAATGTTTGCCATGCTGTGTGGTTAACCCCTTACATGGTATATACGCATTTCTACGCCTCTGACTTGAAAAACAAGTATAGTGTGAAAAAACATTCATAACTTCGTTAATACTGGAAATACCAGAATAAATCTTGCTTCGTTGGAAAGAGAAAATAAATACCGTAAAATAATATGCAGAAAATATTTTTATTGGTTGTACCAGTTTTTTGCTAGCTTGAGTAAAACTTTGTGGACTGTTTGAGCGATTTTGCCATTATCGAAATCAACGCGGGGGTAACACGTTATATGTAAAAATGCTAAATTCTGGTGTTTACATCCCAACCCTACCCAATCCCCTCAAAATACTTAAAATTTGTTTGCAAAAAAAAATGTACATGTTTATAATTTTCAAAAGAACAATAAAATATTTTTAATATATTTAACTAAGCAAAAAAACTATAATGAAACTCTTTCTTGAATAAATGGAAATTCCAGCATGATTATGGTGTATTTCATTGCCATGGCAACTGAAATGAATTTTTTTTACAATCATTTTTAGAAACAACACAATACCTGCTTTCAGAATATATATACATTAGTATGTACAAAAATTACAAGAAATACTCCAAAAATGCATTGAAATCTTAATATCGATTTGTCTAGAAATGCTTAAAATCTTTGCCATGGAAGGGGTTAAACATGTTAAATAAGAGTTTTGAAATTAATTGCAGCAAATTCTAATCATAATTGTCAATGAGATACTGCTTCGTAAGTACCATTCAGCATTTTGTGCAGGTAAATTAACCTCCCAGAGTATGAAGTTAAGTCTGAAATTGAAGGTCTTCACAGGATTTGTTCATGTCTCATTATGAATGAAAAATTCTTGCAAGGGATGTAAAACCCCAATCATTCCCAAGGGTAGACACTTTTAGATCACAGAGACCATGGGAATCTAGTACTTGTGCTGACGGTGTTCTTTTAGATCATAGAGAACTTGGATAGGCTTAGATTCCCCTGACATATAACAATCTTATCAGGTCTCAGCCTCAATCCCTGGTGTAACAATTCACTTACTCCTTGTTAACCTTAACAATTAATACTGCATTGTATGTATGTATATGTCTAACAGTTTACTGAAAGTCTCTGATATTGTGCTAGTTTATTTCTGCAAGAGATTCCTGGAATTTTATATACAAGGTATAATATGAATTGTAACTTCAACATTTGTTCAACATGCTATTGCTAATGTTGATATTATACATCAATGTATAATGTTTGAAAAATATATTCATTAATGACATTCTTTTGAATAAAATGTTATTTTGGTAACAACTGAAGATTTATTAGTCTATCACTATAAATTATGATAAATGTCCCAAGTTTTTACCCGTCTTTTGAGTTTTCATCTGTCTTTGAGTTTTTACCTGTCTTGTTTTTACCTGTCTTTTGAGTTTTCACCTGTCTTTTGAGTGTTTACCTGTCTTTTGAGTTTTTACCTGTCTTTTGAGTTTTTACCTGTCTTTGAGTATTTACCTGTCTTCTGAGTTTTTACCTGTCTTTGAGTTTTTACCTGTCTTTGAGTATTTACCTGTCTTTTGAGTTTTTACCTGTCTTTTGAGTTTTTACCTTTCTTTGAGTTTTTATCTGTCTTTTGAGTTTTCACCTGTCTTTGAGTATTTAACTGTCTTGTTTTTACCTGTCTTTTGAGTTTTTACCTGTCTTTGAGTATTTATCTGTCTTGTTTTTACCTGTCTTTTGAGTTTTTACCTGTCTTTTGAGTAAGAATCTGCCCTCCCTAACGTCTGTACCCCAGTTCAGCTGCACCCATAAAACTCTCTCACTGTCGTCCAACTTCCTCTCCTCTGTAAAATATTAATATAGTAAGTTATCAATGACAATTAAAAGAGAAATATACACATAATACATCATTACATGCACTTTTGAATTGAATGGTGCACTTGTTTTAGAGTTGTATTTTTTTTTTTGGGGGGGGGGGGGATTGTCACATGTTGATTGAAGAAAATGAGATGGCAGAAATAATTAAATTTGTCAATGTTTGTCTTGCACTAATTCTCCTGTCATATAAATACACCATAAGTTAACTATTATTTTAATCATACATGAAAGATACAATAATCACTTCTTTTTTGAGACACAACATATTAACCAGAAAAGCCTGCATAACAGGTTAATATATCTGCTTTTATTAACGTACAGATACGCACTTGAATACATTTGTATCACAAACTTCAGCTGGATACACAGTACCTACACGGTGTGTTTCCGTCTGTGAGGCGGTTTGGAACACTGACCGATTATTGATAATCACTGGTTGATCTCCGATTTATTGATTATTGATAATCACTGGTTGATCTTCCGATTTTATCATTTATTGATCCCAATACCCAATCAGACAATCTATAAGAACTATTCACTGGAGTCAACTGATGTAATCAGATGCGTTACTGAATACAGGTGTTTATTATTTGACCTGTATAATTTAGAACTTTACATATATTTAGATGATTCTATCCATTCATCATTATACTTTGTGTACTTCACATGCTACAACCCAAATACCACACTCAATATCTAACACGTCTATATAACATGTATAATACATGTACCAACAATTCCACATTTACATGACAGACATGATTTTCTCAAATGCAAACAAGAGGCCCATGGGCCACATCGCTCACCTGCGAAGCTTTGACCATTCTGTTCTTTACCAGATTTCACCCTTGTTATACATAATGCAACCCCACCCTACCCCACTGATCATAATTTAGACATTTTGAAATCTACACTACCCCATGATCCTTCCATGCATGGGCACATATGTTTCAGCTTTTTTGGCCCAGTGGTTCCTGAGAAGAAGATTTTCAAAGATTTTTCCTATATATTTCTATGTAAAACTTTGATTCCCCATTGTGGCCCCACCCATCCCCCGGGGGTCATTATTTGAACAATTTAGAATCTACATTATACCAGGATGCTTCCACATAAGTTTCAACTTTTCTGGCCCAGTGGTTCTTGAGAAGAAGATTTTCAAAGATTTTTCCTATATATTTCTATGTAAAACTTTGATTCCCCATTGTGGCCCCGCCCTTCCCCCGGGGGTCATTATTTGAACAATTTAGAATCTGCATTATACCAGGATGCTTCCACATAAGTTTCAGCTTTTCTGGCCCAGTGGTTCTTGAGAAGAAGATTTTCAAAGATTTTTCCTATATATTTCTATGTAAAACTTTGATTCCCCATTGTGGCCCTGCCCTTCCCCCTGGGGTCATTATTTGAACAATTTAGAATCTACATTATACCAGGATGCTTCCACATAAGTTTCAGCTTTTCTGGCCCAGTGGTTCTTGAGAAGAAGATTTTCAAAGATTTTTCCTATATATTTCTATGTAAAACTTTGATTCTCCATTGTGGCCCCGCCCTTCTTCCGGGGGTCATGATTTGAACAATTTAGAATCTACACTATACCAGGATGCTTCCATATAAGTTTCAGCTTTTCTGGCCCAGTGGTTCTTGAGAAGAAGATTTTCAAAGATTTTTCCTATATATTTCTATATAAAACTTTGATTCCCCATTGTGGCCCCGCCCTTCCCCCGGGGGTCATGATTTGAACAATTTAGAATCTATACTACCCCAGGATGCTTCCACGTAAGTTTCAGCTTTACTGGCCCAGTGGTTCTTGAGAAGAAGATTTTTTAATGACCCCACCCTATTTTTGCCTTTTCTTGCTTATCTCCCCTTGCGAGGGGATATGTCCCTTCATTTTAATAATTTAAATTCCCCTTTACCCAAGGATGCTTTGTACCAAGTTTGGTCAAAATTGGCCCAGTGGTTCTTGAGAAGAAGTCGAAAATGTGAAAAGTTTACAGACGGACAGACAGCTAGACAGACGGACGGACGGACGACGGACAAAATGTGATCAGAAAAGCTCACTTGAGCCTTCGGCTCAGGTGAGCTAAAAAGCTTTCCGAAAGAAAAGAAATGATATATATAGCAGATCAGCTAAAAATACATGTATATTTACATGCTAATGTGTTCACCTTGTACTGGTGACACAGTGTGTCCTACCTGACAAAACCCTAGCATGATCTAAAGATATTACATTTATCATGTTTATATACATTCCCAAATCTCTTCATTTTTCATATTTGTCGAGGCACTTTTAAAAATTGCCACAGAGAACAGACAGATTTCCATGTTTAATCCCTGTTTGATCTGATTAAACAACAGATAAATGTTCTGGATTAAATAGCCATTAATTTAACACTGGGCTGGACTGAGGTGGTAAAGGACTGGTTTAGGTTTTATGGCTGTCTGGTCTGTGAGATAGAGGTTCTAATGGGGTGAGGACTCAGGCAGGTCGTGATCATGGAAGTGGGAAGTCTGTCTGGTCTGTAAGATAATGATGGTGATGGGGAGTGGACTTAGGTGGTCATAGGGAGTGAACTCAGGTCGTGATCATGGTAGTGGGAAGTTTGTCTGGTCTGTTAGATAATGGTGGTGATGGGGAGTGGACTCAAGTGGTGATGGGGAGTGGACTCAGATGGTGATAAGAAGTAAACTCAGGTAGTGATCATGGTAGTGGGAAGTCTATCTGGTCTGTAAGATAATGGTGGTGATGAGGAGTGGACTCAGGTGGTGATGGGGAGTGGGCTCAGGTGGTGATGGGGAGTGGGCTTAGTTGGTGATGGGGAGTGGGCTTAGTTGGTGATAGGGAGTGGACTCAGGTGGTGACAGGCTGTAGTGGGAAGATTCTGGTCTGATAGGTAGTGGCTCTGATAGGGGAGTGGGCTGTGTCTATGGACTGTTGTACAACACTGTCTGGTCTGAGAGGTAATGGCTCTGATGGGGAGAGGACTCGGGTGGTGATGGGGAGTGGATTCAGGCAGTGACAGGCTATAGTGGGAAGACTTCCTGGTCTGAGAGGTAGTGGCTCTGATGGGAGTGGGCTCTGTTGGTGGACTGTGGTACAACACTGTCTGGTCTGAGAGAGTGGGATGAGATGAAGACTGTCTTGTCTGACTGATATTGAGATTGTGGGTCTGATGGGGAGTAGGTTGATATGGTGATGGGCTATGATGGGAAGACTGTCTATGTAGTCTGTATGGTAGTAGTGATCATGGTGGTAATATTTAACTTGAAAGATTCTCCAGTCTGTGAGATCATGGAGATAGTGGCTTTGATAGAGACTGAGTAGGGATGTCGATGGAAAGAGTGTCTAGTCTGTGATAGGAAATATGGCACTGAAGATAAGTGGGCTGTGTGGTTATGGGCTGTTTTGATGGGCATGTAGTTATGAGCTGTGATGGTGATGGTCTGTGATGGTGATGGGCTGTTTTGATGGGCATGTAGTTATGGGCTGTGATGGGAAGAATATTTAGCCTGTTAGATAGTGGTGGGATGATGATGGTCTGGACTTATTGAAACTGCATGGCTCTGGATGACAGGAAGTGGGCTAATAGATGGTGATGATTTGTGGTGGTGATGAGCTGTTGTGTTGGAGAATCTACCTGAGTTACAGGCTCTGATAGACCCTGTTTCTTAGAATTTTACTGGAACTAGGAAATATACCTGATGATGCTGACCTTTCAGGATTATTAAGTTAAGGTCAATTGCTCTCGTAGTAAGCAGGGTCACAGGCACTTTTAAGTCCATACATTTATCTGTTATTATAATTAAAGTCTGTATCAAACTAAATGCATGGCTGCAAGAATCTGATATAAAGAAGATCAGATTTCCTGTTGTTGGTTATTAATATGCAAGAATGTTTCAAATTTGACCCTAAATGATAAAAAGAAAAATTCAAGGTGTGTGTGAGTGTGTGGTGAGAAAAGTTTTTACCTGGCAAATTATACTAAAATCATAGACTCATTACAGATGACTGTGTCTAGGACATTTCAAATATCCCCTACCCCTTATAAAAACAAAGTAACAGTTTTTTTAAACTAAATAATGTACTTTGTTCCTAATGGCTCTGTTCCAAGTGTGAAATTGCTCTGTGGCATAAAAAATTGGACTGTATCTTAACATAGTAATAAACGAACACAACCGCAAAATGTCTTTGTTATACTTGTTAAATGTCAAAAGACGTATGTAACTGATATATCTTTTTATATTGTTCTAAAAATGCTAAACAAAAATGCTATGCCCATGATGCCATTCTAAATTTTGCAAACCTAAAATGACTGGAATGTTTAAATTCAAAGAATGCAGCCAATGTCAGCTGTAATTTAACAAATTGCTGGACAAAATTAAAAAGTCAAAAAGACCTGAATGAGTTCTGTGTTCTGGGTATTGTATTATCTTACAATAGTGATAGAGGAAGACATGTACAATGGAATAGAGAGCAATGCTTATGTGCACTCTGCTATTGACATGATGATGAAGAAGATATTATAACACAAATTCTAATGATTTCATCTCTTTTCTCTATTCTCTAAGTGCCTATCCATGTTTCAATGCTTAGCCTATTCATTCAATCAACATGATTATAAAGGTCAAAATTCAAAAATATAATTAATACATACATTAATTCCACTTTCACAATGTACTAATAAGTAAACCAAGATTTCTATTTATTAATTACACAGCCTACACTAGTTTTCTGCGTTTTCCTTACCGCCATTGGCATGGACCTCGTACAGCGCGTATTTGTTGGCCGTCAACATGCGCATGTCGGGCCGGAACTTCTCCACTAGGACGTCCACTACTTCCTGTGTGGTAGCCGAGCTCGCCACACGAATACATTTTGTCACCACGTTATTCCCGTCTTGGAAGTAGAACCTGACCACACCATGGAACTCACAATCCTGTTGTTAGAAAAAAAAGTCACTAAATTTTAAATTGATGTAGGTGATATAATTATACACTTATTTTGCTTTGTTGCAAGGCTGATTTAATTATTTCAAACATTAATACACATTTCTAAACAAATTTGATAAAGATATTGGTCACTCTGCATCCTTCTTTAGCATTGGGGTGTACAACAAACAATAAACATGTAAATATGATGAATGTTCGCAGATGTACCCAGCTTTGCAAATTGAATACAATGTTTCCTTTATTAATTTTTGGCTTTAATATTTTTTTCCATCAAATCTTGGTATGTACAACATAAACAAGTTCTCAAAACAGGAAATAGGTCAAGGCACAAATAGGAAGGAAGGCGTCCGATGCTACAGTAAGTAAAACAGGTATAAACACCAACTCAGGTAAACCAAACTCTTCCTATGTCCAGGTACAACACCTGTAAACCGTGATTAAAGCTGGGTACCTGGCGATGTAATCTGATCATCTGGTGACCTGAAGTGAGAGGCCTGGTCTACTCTGTACACCAGCTTTAGGTGGAAACTGTAGACCAGCCTGGTCCCCTGTGGCCAGATCAGTTCCTGGTCCACATTCCTGACATACTTTTGTGAATCACTTTAAAATCAATCAGGTAAATAAACCAAGTAATGTACAGGGACTGTGTCAGTACTCAAATAGTATAGTATACTGGGCACTTATAGTATTTTCTGATATATTCCTGTTGTGATGTTTACAAAATAGATTTATCTACGACTGTTTGTGACCCTTGCTTATTATGATAAGGATGCAAAGTCATTTAAGTCACTTACAATTAAGATAATGCCACAAATTCATTGTGTAACATGAGCAAATGTTGAAATGAGGGGCTGAATAACTCGAGTCAGAAAGAGAAAATTCTCATTTCTATGTGTAAATTATATAAGCATGCACAGAAAGGTCTTTTCTTCAGAATTTCAGATTCTCATGTGTAACTAGTCAATTTTGAATAGAATATCCATGTGTGCTATATACAA
>NW_026929167.1:0-37514 GCF_032062105.1 Saccostrea cuccullata | reverse complement strand
TGCAAATTTAGACTTATCTTTTTCTACTTTGAGAACCATCCAAAACCAATTATAGAAGACGTTTGAGACGACCATGGATTAAAACTTAGTTTGACACAAAATTGCAACGTAACAACGACGTGACAATCCCAGTATTCCTTTACATTTTCCTTATCCTTATTTTACCTAAGCAAATGCTCGGCTGCTTCAATAAACCCCGACTTGCGAAATGTCGGAGTTGACAGACAGAGAGCCGCCATTTTGGACCCGCTTCAGATTTATAAATCTCAATATCTAGAGTTTGGATTTATCAATATTCAAATGAATCATACAGTAAGCATTCTTAGAAAGGTTTCAATTAACATTCCAAAGATGAATTTAAAAATATTGAAAAAGAAAAATAGTTAGAAATACTGACTTTTTAATTTCGCTTCCTCTATCAACCGGAGGTGTTGACGCAGCACGAAAAGGGAATTCCGCAAATTTAAACGTCATCATTTATCATCCCCAATAAATCTCCGGATAATATCTTTAACCATTAAAAAAAACGGACAAAAGCCATTTCAAATCAGAAAACTCTCAATAACTTGTTAATGAAGTCGAGTGTTTTAAATTTTCCTTCTTACGAACAAAGTTCATATGATGACGCACTATTCCTACAAGTTTCATTAAAATCCACTGAATAGTTTTCGAGAAATCGAGTTCACAAAATTTAGGAGGAAAATACACAGAAGAAACAGTAGAAACACTAGAAGGTCTTCCGTTCGAGCAACGATTCTTGATCAGAAGCAATAAGATATTACTTAATATTGTCATTCAAAAATAATAGAAAAATCTGTTTATAAGAACGGTTTCGCTTAGGTTATTTGTAAAATATATTGAACATAAGAGATTCATAAATTCGAATTTTGGCCCCTCTTGTACCCCTTTTATAAGTGGTCAGCCCTTTCCTCTTCTAGTAATAATAAAAATGAAAAAGGAACAATACAATTATAGAAATGCCTTCCATTTGAGACGGAAGAACCTAATAATAAAAGTATGTACATGAAGTTTTTTCCAATTTAATATGTATAGTCTTATTGCTGGAAACTGAATGTTTGAACTATTTTTTTTTGTCGCTGAAGACACCGAGAGAGACTCTGAGAGACGCCTCAAGAGGTTCTCTATATGGACTACCAAACGCCGAAACTCTGCATGGAATATATGGAGAGCCAAAGGCCGAAGGAGGTATATTTTTTCTGCTTGTTGCAATATATTACAAACATCCTTTTTTCAGATAAACACGCCTACGTTAAATCTTCAATCCATAAGAGTATTTTATTTTATGAAGAAAACAAGACCCAAACACACATTCATATTTTTTTTGTAATTTTGACACTATGAAATATATATATGTAAATGATGAAAAAGAAAGCCTCTTTTATTATCTGATAAATAACAGCAGTATTGTTTAACAGAGAATTAAAAAAAGAATATTAGAAAGAATAATCTTTAGTCAGTAATACAAAAAAAATTAACAATGTATTGTGCTTAGAAAACTTTACAAATTTTGAGATATATTTCACATACTTACATTCAACAAATGGATTCATGACAAACAGAAAAAAAAATTGATGCCTAGATATATTCGTAAACACGTATTTCTAGATACATGTTGGTTTATCGTGATGCAAATAATAACTTTCTAAATAATTTAAAAAACGTCAATTTTTGATGAACATCCAAATTTTCATTTTTTAAACTCCATTATTTGGAAACATCAATGAACATTAAAAATTATGTGGCTGAACATTTTATTTTCAAATTTACTGTTATAAACATGACTTACAAGGTCTCTGCGGTAATTATTGAGACATTGTTTATAATTTAAATATTTAATCATTTAAATGAACGTCTTTTAGTGAAAATATGTATATACGTTTGACAGGCAACATTTTATTTCTTTTTTCCAGTTGTATATTTTTTGTCAATGGTAGGTGTACCTACCAACATGTTGAAGTTACGAAATCAAATAATTAAATTATGTGCCACCAACATTGTAACTCCCGGTGGACCCATAGTAAGAGAAACCTGATGATTCAATTTATGAATATAATTTTTAATTTTTTTCAAAAATTCAATTTCTTTTTTTATTTATTCTTTTTAAAACATTGACACATTTGAATAAATTTATCTTTGTCCTTCATGGAGAAAAAAGTAAATGTCTCAATAATTTCCATACAGTCCTCGTATATTGTTATTTAAGATTTTTGATTAAGAGTTACTTACATCTTCTATCTTTGCATCGAAATCTTTGTCTTTCAGTGATACATCAGACGAAAGGTCTGACTCTCGTCCTTGGAAAGTTCTTTATGTCAAATCTGTTTGAACATTGACCTGACGTTCATAGGAGAGAAAAATGAATAAATCTGATTAAATAATTGGATTCACTTTGTGATTTGTATTTTTCGAAACGAAACATATGGAAATTACAAATAGTATTCAAGATCAAAAGTCCATAAAACAATACAAAACAGGAGCAGGGGAAAATATCATAGGTGGGATCAGGTGCCATGAAGAAGTGAGCATCCCCTGCTGACCAGTCACATCCGCAGTGTACTATTTGTCATGATCGAGAAATAAAGGAAAATTCCGTCGATGTAAAATTCACTGTAAAAAATTAACTAGCAATTAGTTTCAAAAAAAGTCAGTCAGTATTTGAATTGTTTTTCTAACAAGGTCATTGTATCGACCAAAGAACTTATGAAATGATAATGTTAATTTAATCAACTTGTTCGTCAAAAATTTCATATTTGAGCATGCTCTTGCGTACGTATCGGATTAATTGAGATACAAAAACTCTGTATGCAAGTGGTGAAGGTATATTGCTACATAAGTAAGAGAAGATGACGATAGAAAAGTTATCACATTTATCATAGAGCTCGGTTGTTAGATTACCATTAACATCTTTTTTAGATAAAATGTCCGAATATGAAATTGATGTGTCAGACTTTGTATATCACCAGGATATATCGTGTCGACATAATAATGGAAATTACTATTGTTTAGTAACAATACGTCGTCGATATATCTAAATGTCGAGTTGAAGTCCACCGCAAGTGTTTTCTTTTCTTTCCACGCATAAGATTTTTACAAATTCTGCTTCATATGAATGCAAAAATAAGTCTGCTAAAAACGATAAGCAATTGGTATTCGCGGGAATTCCAAAAGATTGTTGGAAGACCTGGTCTCCAAAAAACAACATAGATATAGTCAATCAGACACTCAAGCATCTTTTTGATGCCGACTTCAGAGTTCATGTGTGTACAATCATAATGTTTTAAACAAATTAATTTGCAAATGACAAGGTAAGTAAATCTACAAGTTCCATTACATTAAAATAAAATGTAAATGATATCGTAAAGCCTGGACCTCAACTGATCGTGTAGGAATGGTTGTGTAAAAAATTTAAAATCTTAAAGATATTGAGCTGTTGATTTTGTTTTGGAATTTTTAAACATCTGATTAACATCTTTTTTTTGAATTTATTTTTGCACAGCACTCTTAAAGTTTATCCTCCACTCTTTTTAATGTCTTAGTGAGGAATTAAGAAAAAGGCTTGACGGATCATTTACTGGAATCCCCTAGTATGTTGTTTTGTTGTAAGGATTCTTTTGAAACTATTTTTTTTCAAAAATAATATTTCATTGTGTACAACATTTAATGACAGCAAAATCTTCTATAAATAGGTAAAGCAAACAAGCAGAACAACATTTTTTTAATGACGTAGGAAAATATAAGAATTAATAAAGATATTGCAAAATCTCTCTTTCAACAGTATTTCATTTTTTTCTTATTTTACCTCTCTCTAGAGCTTGCAATTACTTTTGAGAAAATGTAAAAGGTAACTGCATTCACGTATTCAGCATTTTTTTTTTTTTTTTTTTTTTGCAGAAGGTTAGGGTACCCCTGTGTCAAAAAATCAATTAACTAAAAAATTTCTTGAGAAACAAGACAAAAAATCCAAAACCTCTTTTCCAAAATAAAAAAAAATCAATTTCGGTGATGGGTGAAGGGGGTTGGATTGGAGTACTAAAGTGGGGATAAGATGATATGAAACAGATTTACACCAGCAAATAGTTCTCCAAAATGTATGAATTCCCTTAAATCACATTTATAAATGTGGTCTGTACATTCTTTCATTCCAGTACGCGTAGAGAAGTGTCAGCAATGTGTTTTATAGCTTATTAAAAATAAATTAGACATATATATTGAATTGAATATAGAATTTGAACATAATTAGAGGTAATAAATAAATTAAGTATATGTTAGTACAGGTCCAATATAGCGATGCACAATGTACTACAATAACAAGAAGGGTCATTTATTGAAAAATAATTATCACAGTATGTAATTACTGTACTTTTCATATGTATAAACAGTGTGAAAATGTATTTATGTACTGTGACTGTGTTTTACCCTTATTTGTCTGAGGGCGGATATTATTATGGTTTGCGGAATAAAGCTTTATCAATTTGGAGTTGAGAATATCTTTGTCACTCCCTTTTCCTGCATTCATTAAATATTCGAATGTTGTTTCATTATTCGATGGTCGGTCCATTTGACTCACAATGTTAATATACAAATATTTTCAGTGTTTGAATAAAAGTCATTTGCCCGATATGAATAAATAAATATATACTGTAAAAGCGCAAATATTCGTTGGAGATGAAATTTCGTTTATTTCGTTTTTACCAATAATTAACAAAAATATATCCAACGCGAAATTTTATGTCAGTATATATTGGATGGGTTTGCTTTCAAAACAACGAAATTAAATGCCCACAAAACAACTTTCGATGACAAACAGAGAAATTTTATCCCCACAAAACTTTGTGCATCTACAGTTTTATGAAATAATTTAAACATTAAATATTGTTTTTTTATAATTAAATCATCATGCAGGAAAAATAGGTAAATGCAGGAATGTATGGATAACGACCTCTTTACTAATGAACTTATGATGTTTTCTTAAAAAAGAATCAATTTGGATTACAAAAAGAAGTATTCGGGAGAGTTTTGCTATGAAAGGGTGAAACAAACAAGATATAGTTAATCTTCTCGCCGGAAGACTACCTAAACTCTGAGACTACCTGGCGGAAAATTGTCATTAATCCATCAAACCATCACTAAGAGAGAACGGCATGCATCGAGAATATACATGCCTTAACATTTAACAAACATCATTTGAAAAGAGCTTAGTACGGTAGTTTATGTCTGGCGGCCCTGTCTATAATCCAAATACAAACGAAAATCATTCTGTTTGATATATTCATAAATATAAAGCTTGGGAACCGTAGTTAATTTTCTATATATTCGATCAATGCATACTATCTTCTCGCCGGAAGACTACCTAAACTCTGAGACTACCTGGCGGAAAATTGTCATTAATCCATCAAACCATCACTAAGAGAGAACGGCATGCATCGAGAATATACATGCCTTAACATTTAACAAACATCATTTGAAAAGAGCTTAGTACGGTAGTTTATGTCTGGCGGCCCTGTCTATAATCCAAATACAAACGAAAATCATTCTGTTTGATATATTCATAAATATAAAGCTTGGGAACCGTAGTTAATTTTCTATATATTCGATCAATGCATACTATCTTTGCAAGATATATAACTGTATTCAGCGGCAGCTCACACATATTGGTCCGACCAAAATAATTCCATCATGATAAGTAGATACAACATTATTGTTCATGATAAGAGTAAAGTTGTGTACGTCATACGTTAAAGAAATCAAAAATAAGGTCAAAATATCATTAGAAAGTCACTTTCCCCCCGAAATGCAAATAAAAAATATCAATATTCCTACGCTCGCTCCCTCCTCAGCCTTTTTTTTTACGTGTTTGATAACAGAGAATAATTAGGTCATTCTTCGATTCATATCTTTTCACCAATGAATTGATAATACTATATCAACAATTGTATTAAGTACATGTTTATAGTCCGTTAATTATCATACAATTTGTTCTTAAAGAAAAAATTAATCATTCTGTGTGTGTTTTATTAAATGACGGAATTTTCAATCCCTGGCCTGCTCGTGTGTACTCTTTGTAAACTGTAGGGTATGTGTGGCAAAACGAGAACTGCATGGGTTGGAGATTCGGGTTCGTGTTGAAGTTCAGCATACCATTATATATAGAACTTGAATAATGTAAGTAATTTCTGCGACAAATATATTAGTATATTTCAGTTATTTTCAAAACAAAAAAGGTTTTCCATGTTTTCAGTTTAGAATTTTCCGACCCGGTCCTGATTTTCCCAACCCGGCCATTTTAAACACAAGTTGTTGCAGATGCAAATGTTAGAACAAACTATATAAAGTTCAACAGGGATTGTATAATTTTTATTAATCAGAATTCGTATTTATATGATCTTATTAAGAAAAGAAAAGTTTTGTCTGACACCGTAACTTCTCGGCAAAACAAAACGTGTTTCTCCGAGCTCGCTGGATGCGTGTGACAGCTCCATTGCACGTGTGTAGACCAAGGCTACAGGTACATGTAGGCCTATGTGTACTGTTTGTTAGGAGACTGGGTGACCGTAATGCTATGGAATCACGATATTTACAACAGTTCCATAATTAGTCAGTGCAGTTTTTTTTATTAACGTCATTATAAACACTGTTAAACATATTAATTCTAACAGTCGAATATCTTTGGATATGGGGTAACCCATATCTATTCTTGTTTTATAAATACATTGGCAGATTTGGTCATTGTAAGGAAGAAATGTATTATCCAAACCGAACATAGATCCGGAAATTCCGTGAAAATACGAAAAATATCAACATGAAATGTAAAATTTTTATGTGGCCGCATGGATCGACCAAAATCAAAATATTAAAGTGAGAAATTAATGATAAAATGTCACATTAAAAACTAGTTTTTATTTTGGTCGAGGACTGCGGCCCATGTGAAATCTTGAAAAAACGTTGCTTTTGTCGTCTGCTTCTCGTCAGGAAAGAGGGAATTGGTGCAAAGAAAATGTGTACTGTATAAGCCTTGCTACTCACAAGTACTTTATTTTGGAGTAAATCTAAACAGTACAGGTATGTATAATTTTCTAATACATCTTATATGAAAAGATTGATTTAATTACGGTCATGCAGGGAAGTATTGAGGTACACATATTAATTTTAGATCCTGCGTCCCGGTTAACCTGACATTCCTCTGCTACTGTTTCTAACTATCGTACTTGATCACCTCATATTTTGTTAATTAATGCGCGTTTGCACGTCTTATTCTTAGTTTTCAAATGCATATTTTAAAGTTATCTTCAATTTACCTGTTGTTAGCATGCATATTATATTTGAAAGAGAACGAATGCAGACAGGACTGAGGCGATGTGCCATCGTCGTCAGTGTAATCAAATTGTACATCGTACAATAACGTAAGTGTATTAATGAAAAGTAATTGTGTATTTCTGTAAGTTGGATTATAAGAACACGTGAAAAACAATGTAGAACGAGAAAAGGGTGTTAAGGTATAAATAATTATATATGAAAAGATCCGAAACTTGTTATAGCCGATAAATAGAGTACGTGTTCTTTCCACCAATTTACTGTGGAATAGTTGGTGTAGTGGTATAATTTTGGACTTTGACGCGGACGACCCGGGATCGATTCCGACTATAATATCAATATTTTTTTTTCTTCTTTATATTTTTTTATGTTAAATAATTATCATTCGTGGACGAATTTACTTTACATGTTTTGTAAACAAACATATTTTTTTCCTACGTTGCGTTTGACAGAAATTTAGGGTATGGACCCACTTCTCTTTTTTTTCCATTTCTTTTTAACCAGGGCTTTAAATATTTTTTATTCCTATTCGGGAAACATGTTTTCTGCTATACATTACATTTTATCAATAAAGGGTTATATTATTAATTACATGTAACACATATTAAAAACACGAATAGGAATAAAGCGTGTCGATCCCTGAATTAATAAAAAGAAAAAAATAGAGGGGGAGGAGGTCCATGCCTCAAAGTGCCTGTGGTTCGTTAGATACAGATTCACTGGGGAAAAAAATAAGTAAAATTCACTTGCTAAGATTACTATAACTCAGCACTTCTTGCAGTGTTCAGTTATGTGAATTCCCGCTTAATACACATTTATACAATATTTGCAGAATTTGAAATTTAAGATTTCATAATTGTTCATATTTTCACTATTGTTACAGGGACGAAGCAACAGGGGGGGCAGCCCCCCCCCCCCCCCACTTTTTTCCCCAACATAACCTTTACTATAAGAAATGTTCATTTAAGGTAAAGATCCATACCACGTAAAATAACGTTATGTGACGTTATTCTCGTTTGTGACGTTATTACGTCAAACGCGCCCGATGCTTATTCTATCAAAAAATGCCTGACGTCGATTTCACTTACCGTAAAAAAAAGGTACATTAATTTCCAAATAAAAGGCATAAATATATACGATGTTCAGTTATTTTCCGGGATGCATGATCGAAGGAGAGTTTAAATTTAGATGATTCGTCAAACCGAAAGTACAACAAAGATGGCATGGAAGATTCATTGTCACGAGTACAAGATAACTAAAAGACTTCGACAATCGGGTCGTTTTTTGTCTCTGTAAGTTGAAGAAATACAGAGTAACAAATAAATGGTTCTCTTGTCGAAAGTCATTATCGTTTGCTTACATGTTTGTACATAGGCTTAGTACATAACCATTTTCGAACCACGTACGGCTCTTAAACAGTGTTAAAGTATTCAGGTACCTAACGACTTTGCTTCAATATTCCGATTTTTATATGTCGTTTTTCTCTTCTCGATTGTTTGAATTAAAATATCGTTCCATGGGGATTGACTCAGGATTTTGAAAAAAATTATGGAAAACTTTTCTTTTTTACAATGTAAATATCATACATAAAACAGTTACTGCACAAATATTAATGCTCTGTTATTTGGTATATCCTTGCACTGAAACATAAAATAATTATTGATAAAAAAAAAAAACCAGAATATTTCATTTAAGTAGGAAAGGACATTGATACATTGACAAAAAATTCCTTAATACACATAATATGTGACATATATGCTGAAAATTTGGAAAAATTTGTTTTAAAGCTAGTGCACAATAATCTTTAGCTATCATTTGTAGTGCTTTGGGTATACAATGTTGTGTATTGCTGCACATGTCATTAGACTGACAGGTGTCCTGGGTTCGATTCTCTGGAAGTTGAAAAAATACAGAGTAACAAATAAATGTTCTCTTTTGTTGAAAGTCATTATCGTTTGCTTATATACTTGTACATAGTACATAACCATTTTCGAACCTTTTGGGCCTCTTGTTATATGTTTGCTAGAGCCAATTTCCAAATTGATGATAAAATTACATATTTCTCATCTACGGTATATACAATATGTATAATAAATGAGAAAAACATACGTCGAACAGACCAAGGGGTCTATATCAGATGGGGAATGGGGATATTTCTGTCTTCAAGAACCCGTGAATAGTGTAGCAATAGATATCAGTCGCTAATAAGATAATGTGCAATTTTATGCATTACCATGATTACTGTAATGATAGTTAGACTTAAACCCACAAATAACAATATGACAGTAACAAAGAAGGGAATACATGTATAAGATGATAAATAGGAATGCCTATGAGATCATAGAGGGTGATATAAAAAGGAATAAGGAAAAGGATAAAATTTCAATCCAACTTCACAAAATCAACTCTGTTAGTTAAGCAGAGTGCTTACAATGTTATAATTATACAATAGGTTGTTCCTGCGTGGTTTAATCATGCATTAATCATTAAAAACAAAGATAACCAGTTTCAGTTTAGATTTTATGGATTTATGTCAAGATTGTAGCTTTTTATTTGAATGAAAAATTATTAATACTGTCTCATAAAAGTTATGACAGTGTTTTTTTTTTTCAAATCAATTTTCCAACATACAGAATTTATTGCATAATTACCTTGACCCTTTGATCACAAAATCAATAAGGGTCTCCCTCGAGCCACAGAGAGTTGCTGTGTAAAATTTCAATGCAAAGGCTTCTTGAAAGTGTTACAGACAGACAGAAAGACACACGGACAGATGCACAGACCTAAATTTAGTATCCCCACTTTCAGTGAAAGGGGAGACAATTATATAAGTTTTTTTTTTGTTGATGTTAAACTTGGTTTATCAATATACTTGTTTAAAAAAAAAAAGCATAACTTTCCCAGTGATTATTCAGTTCTTTCTTTTCCTACATAAATAGTTTTTGATATCATATTGAGCTTAATAATATTATACACCTACACATTTATCTACTTTAACATCAATATGCACTAAGCAACACAGTTCCAAAAAGCCAGATAATGTATTGGACCAGCATGCAAAACTTGTATCAAACCATTTTCCCCCAAATGAATGAAGAGTCCTTCCCAAACTTATGAGTTAGGACTTTGTGCTGTGTCATGTAGGATGATAAAAAGCTGGAGAAGAAAAAAATCTTTTTTTTTTAATTTCATTATTAGAATACAATTTTAAAGAAGTATAATTGAACTGCCTAAACTCCAATACAAGTCAAATTGAACCATCTTGGATGTCTTGATTAAATGTTTTTATTTTAGGCACAGAGCAACAGAAGAGAGTTTTTTTTTAAACTAAACCAAGTTCATAATGCATGTATTATTCCTCAGGTACTTTTAATATACAAGTATACATACAAATTAAATATTCAGTACCTATAATGATGTTCATCAGCTCAGACAATTTCAGGTTCGAGAATCTGTGTCAAAACTCATGGAACAAATGCTCACTGGATCCATATCAAAATATCACTTTAACATAGAACATTCTATTTACTCAGGGAGTTGTTGACTTTTAAAGCATCATACCAATGACTTTTCATACCAATTTTGCATAGATCAGTTTTTCCAAGGAGGGGTCCTGCCATCCAAGGTCACTTTTAGTAGAATTCACAGTTATCTTAGGACTTTCAATAAGGCGGGATTTCTTGATGTTATGTATTTTAGCCTCTAAAATTTACACAGCTTTCATTCATCGTTGAAATTATATATGTGGCCGGGATAAAAATTCAGGACATTTAAGAAAGTAAGATTACCCGTAAGTTGTCTAATGATTGTCAACAATGATTAAAAGTACCTGATGTTATTAATTTTTTAACCAATGAAAATTTATTTGCCATTTGAAAGACACTAGTGCCGAGAATACTACGTCTTACTAAAAGTCCAAGGATGGCAGAGAATAATTGTACTGCTAGGTTAAGTATGTACATTTAATAATTCTGCAATGTCCATGGGAACACACACACTCACCACTAGATCTGCCATGAAAATTTCAATCAAAAAGCATCCTATAGAAATTATACTATGGAAACGAGAAAAAAAAATATAAGTGCTGACAAAAATTATTGTGTAAGGGAGATTTTGACAGCTCAGTCAGAGTACATAAAACAACTATTTTTTTATTGTTTGACTTACTTAACCCTTTAAATTATGAACTCTTTCATATATTTATAAAACCTTATTGATTTTAAAAATTCATAAATTACTTCACATTTTACCAATCAAATGACATAGCTTTAGTAATGATGCTCTCAATGCAATTCTAGTCATCAACTATGGAGCTTGAATTTATTAAAGCCATATATGTCGTAACTGATCAAAAAATATATTTTTGAAAAATACAAAATTAAGGAAATATAGTAAATACATTTAAATTAAAGCTCGATCATTAATAATACAATTTTATCTACTCTGTGCATTTAAATCTTTTGTATTTTCCCTAGAAAATAGAATGTGATATCTTTATAACGCAATTGATATTTTGTAATTTACGGAAAAGTTCTATCTTTATATGAAGTAATGATACAAATAATAAGTTCTTATCATTTTAGTCTAATAATTTTCATTGTAATGTAGCAAAAGAGATAAAAACTCGCATTGTGCATTTACTAGGAACAATCTAGAGAGTTCCCCGCATGTAAACAGTGGATTTGTTCCGAATTAAGATAAAATTTCGTTAGTTTAAAAACATTTTTGGGGGTTTAATTTGGATTTTTTTTTAACGTACTATTATATTATTAAAAATATTGCTAAATAATATTTTTCTAAACCATTTATTATTACGTATATTATCACAAGCAATCTCAAAAAGGTTTGTTTTAAATTATTTATAATTTATTTCAGTGCAAATTATTTTATATTCTTCAAAATCAATCTCAAGTTTACTATTGACTTCAATGTTGACAACCAATAATTGACACGATCTGCTACATTACAAGTATAAACCATGTGTATACCTAAGGGGTTTGTTCTGTGTGTGCTTATAGTGTGAACCCCTTATTTACACAGTATATAATTATAAGTAGGTCGAAACCACTTGAGTGTCCACGCGGGTAACACGGAATCGGGTCGTAACCACTAGACACCCTAGGTGTCCCTAGATCTCTGCCTTCCAAGGATATGATCGCCTGTAAGCACGGTGTTTTAAACAAACAAACATTACAAAGAGGAAACACTGAACATATTCATCTCCGCTTACATTAATTTGATCTATTTTATATGGTATATGAATAAAAACATGATAAACAACGTTGAACCTTACTTGGACAGGTCCGAGCATTTCCTGAGATCAGAAACCAGACGTTAAAAAGATGTGGCAAACAAACCACTTATTTGTATCTATGAATAGCGAGAAATGTATTACATAGACACAAAAAGTAGTAAAACGTGCCACTTCTCTAAATTTTTAATCAACTAAATCGCATCCAAACTACCCATGTTCATGAAACTGAAAGTATTTTCTTCTTTCACTTCCGTCACAACGTCACACATGCGCATTAACGGTTTATAGAATATTCCGAAGATTGAACCCGATTACTATTATGCTTGTGAATCGTGAAAACGAATTTTTGGCCGTCTATGCATTAAATATTCAACTTATGATTTAAACCATACTTATTACTGTTCTATTATCGATAGTTTCAAATATTTAAAGCGATTTTTACACCCAAATCCTAAAAGTATAGATGTTAAAAAGATTTTTCAAATTATCATTTTTCAGCAAATTTGGTTTAAAAATATGAAATTTTCTTGTTTGATGCCCGCTGCCCCACTTAATTTTTATGCCATATAAGGGAGAGACTATTGGAAAATAACGTGTTAATTTTAAAAAGAAATCTGTAGTCAGAATATCAAGCAGCAATTTATTTTTACTAGTAATGAACTTTATAATTTTGAGCTAAATATGTTTAATTCGCCCTAGAAAGTAATATTAGGTGGATCAGCAGATTAAAAAAATAATTAAACATTTAAACAAGCATATTTTCTCTATGATTCATATGTTAAGAAAATTCTTTTGCTTTTAATTTTAGAAAGCTAGAATAAATATCTTAATTTCCGCATTTCCGTCATTTTACGAGACAATGTCTATTTTTAGTAACAATCCTTTCAAAAGGAGGCCCGGTTGACCCCAAAATTTACACTGATCTGGAAAGGACAAATCCTCAGTTAAGATTCTGAAAAGTTTCAACAAAATCTGTAGTTCCGTTATTTCTATAGGATGGTACGGATCTTTACCTTAAGGGATAGTTGGCCCCCGCACTTTTTGACCATAGTATAGTGATATTAAAGAATTGGTGGGAAAAAAAAATTGGAATTGAAAGTTATTTGGCTTAAGAAAAGTTGGCCACTAACCCCCCCCCCCCCCCCCATTTTCGAGTTAGGGCAACTTTTAATTTTCCGTTGTTTTTTTTTTTATTTTGCCTGTCAACTTTTTCAGGTAATTAAAAAAAAAATTTTCTTTGGTTGGCCCCCCCCACTTTCAAAAACGATGCTACGTGCCTGTGTTACATGTTTTAGTAAATATAATAAATTCTTCCTTGGTTAAACTGCATTACATCAGAATATTACCTGGGTATTTTTGCACACTTTTACTATCAAATAAAAACACAAAATAGCATTTACTAAAAATTAAATAGATCGATACATAGATAATTAATATTTTCTTTTTTTTTTTTTTGAAAAGGGGAGAGTGGTTAAAATTTTTACTCAAATTTCTATGGACGTAATTCTTTCCTTTCAGTTTCACACTACAATGTGTTTCGCGAGAAAAAAAAGTAATTGAGTATTGTTTTTGATTTGTTCTAGATTTAGTCTAACCTTGTTAAATTTCTAGTAAAATTAGGTAATGTACATATTTATCAAGAGATTTGTTTTACTTCTTGCAGGATGCCTGGCCAAGGTCCAAAGCAGTATCCATGTGTTCTATGTAATAAACGCACTAACGCAAAAGAAAGAAGGACAGTAAACAAACGTATAAGTAGAACCCTGAATAGATGTTTCTTGATAGATAGGACGGGTGGGAAAGTCATCTGCAACAAGTGCAGACATAAATGCTCATCTATGCAGAAGAAGTCAGCTACCTGTTCCACAGGAGTAAACATACAAGTTCCTTCTTCAGCTGCAGTGTCAATGCCTAGCAGCCCAGTCAGCAAAAGAAGAGCAACAAACATTCAAAGTCCACCATCAGTTACTCTACCAATTAACAGCACCGTCAAGAGTCATGCCTATTGCGTTCTATGCAAGAAACCAGGGCCAAAGTTAATAGTGGTATCAGCGGAGGCTAGGTTTAAAGTCTTTTTGTCGCATAACATATTAATACCAAGTGGAGCCCGGTGTTGTCCTTCACATTTCACAAAAGGAACATCTATGTACAGCGGCGGTCGTTTAGCATGCAGAAACATCGACATCTTCTTAAACCTATGATGATTGTTTCCACTACTGGATACATCATTGCAGCTATTGGGCCCTATTTGGCTGATGGCAAGAACTCTGATGCCAAGATCCTGAACCATATTCTTGCAACAAATGTTCAAGAGATAAAGTCGTGGATCAAGGAAGATGACATTCTGATTGTAGACCGCGGTTTCAGGGACTCAGCTGGAGTATTATCTGAGCTTGGAATCAACATGGAAATGCCGTCCTTCTTAAAGAAAGGTCAAAAGCAGCATTCAACCGAAGAAGCAAATAGTTCCCGACTTATAACGAAGGTATTTTTCTCTTAATTACTAGTTTATTGAAAAAGTGAGAGGAAGTGGGGGCATATATGCTTTCCCTAATTTAGTATTTGTAAGGAATGAAAATATATTTTATAGATCAAAGTTTAAGTACTTGTATATTCTATTTTCAAAAATAGATCCGATGGGTAGTTGAGTCAGTGAATGCACGAATCAAAACATGGAAATACCTTGGAAAACAGCTCCCGAATTCTCAAATTCCATATATTGGAGACTACGTCAGAATAGTCAGCGCCATTTGTAATAAATGTAGGTAAATATAATGTTTCTAGAACAAAAGTATAATTATATGCTGGTACATGTTTATTCGTCCTATCAAAAAGCTTTTTCAAAATCAAGCAATGTGCAAAAATGTTAAAGAGACTGATTTATATAGTATAATGAAATAGATATTTATAGTCATTGTTAATTCAGAAATAACACACATAAAGAATAAAATTACATGTAGTTTGGCTTAGCTGTCAACTTTTTCACTGTTAAACAGATGTCCTATTAGCACTGGGAATGAAGAGAGTGATCTTAACATGGCTGCAAAAATGCGATATTTGCTATCAAAAAGCAATCTCTTGTAACAGGAAGTTGAATCCAATGGACTGGATAAAAAGTCTCACAGATGGGTGAAGTTAGATGAAGCAACAACAGATCTAGATGACTTCCCTAGGTTCACCGAAGACGAAGTTCGAGAACTAACCCTTGGAGTATACCAAGTGAAACTGGCAAAGCATTACTCTCAAGAACACACTAACCTAGATGGGACATATGAAATCTGGATTGACAAACAATTACCGGGCCTTCTGGTTGCGAAGCTTCAGAGCAGGCACACATCAAGCAGCAAATATAAATGCTGGATACGATATTCAGATGGCGCAGTAACATCGTGGTACTGTCGATGCAGTTCAGGTGCAAGAGTAGTAGGGGCCTGCGCCCATATAACAAGTGTCATCTGGTATTTGGCTTTTGCAAGACACGAACACGTGAGTTTACAAATGAGCAAAAATTGGTTGGACTCAGTCGAAGATGCAGCTCACATCCCAGAGGCCATTGATGAGAGTGACAGTGAGACAGAGGTCACTGAGGAATGATTGATGAAAGGAAATGCTTGTTCTAATATGAAGATAATTTTATGAAAATGCATTTCTTGAAGTAAAAACATGTAATTTTTTTTATTTTATTTAGTAAACATAATTTTACACGTGTAAAAAAAAACAAGCAATGCATTGTTTAAAAATATATAATGGTTTCTTCATTCTCTGAAAACAATGCAGTGGCTGTTTTTTTTCCCTTTTGTTCAGTAACGTCATAATGACGTCATAATGCTAAAATAAGACAAAATGCTTAGTTTATACATCCCAACTTCCAGAGGCTGTAGCTACTTAACTATAAAAGATGGATAAGAAATGTTTACATATTTATAAAGTGCATATCCTGATTAATTTTATTGTGTACTATTTTTGATTTTCGAACCAGGGCGGAATTTTGCTACTAATGTACCTAGCTCTTTGATTGATAAAATATTAAGGCAAAAAAACTGAAAAGTATCGAATAAACCCGGCTCGTGTCTGCATGCCTAATTTTACCTACACTCATAGCAAACACCCTGCCACCAGGCGTTATAATGAAGCAATAAATTTGCACTACTTGTATTCGTCTTCATTGAATATGCTCCATTGCTTGCGTGACTGAATTAACCTTTGTAATAGAGATTATCCTAATTATTTATTTAAGAAAATCTATCAATTTAAAAGAAAGTTAAACGAATTTACAAGAATAAAGCAACATTGAAGGAAGGGCAAAATAAAAAATGAAAAAAAGTTCAAAGTGAAATGTAATAATGACAAAAATGAAAACAATAAAGCTACATATAGTTAAAATGAAAACAAAGATGAAAGTAGAATAAGAATAAAAGCAAGATACAAATACTTTTGCCGGTACATTTAATTCCAATCTATACCTGTTCGTCTTACCAGTACCATTGTCGTTTATTCCAACCTTATTGGAAGTCACATGTCCTTTTTTTTTAAATCCAATTGATTGTGTACAAGGCGAAAATAATCCCCCGCTATACAGCCCCTGAAACGTTCTACTTTCCCACCTGAACGGTGAACGAACGCTGAACGAACAGTGAACGAACGCAGAGCGAACGGTGGGTGAACGATGTGCGAACGCTGAACGCAACTTGGTGAACGATGTGTGAACGGTGAACAGTGAGTGAACGCAGAACGCGAACGGAGCGCGAACGCGAGCACAAAGTGAACGAACGGTGAACGCAAGATAAACGATTTATTCGGAATGCCTCCGATGTTTTCCTGGCATTGAAATTATTCTACGATTTTAATTTCAGGTGCTTAGATATAAAGAAAAACAATAGATAGATAAATAAATAAATAAATAAATGATAAATACATTTTTGTATTGTACGTATATGTACCTATGTTTTAAATGGATATTTTTATAACACGATTTTAATTGCCGTAAAACATGTGTATTTGTTTCCGAACTCGTGTAGATTAAATATAAAATTAATCTATTTATATAGTAAATATGCTTATTCTTTTCACCATTAAAATAATGTGGACTTCTGAGGATAAAACTACTACTTATAGAATGAATAAATTACATTGTTCGCGGTTGAAACAAACATACATGTATTTCCGTGCCGAAGCGATTCTGAGTAAAATAACGTATTTTTTTTAATTCACAATTATCTGTTGACATTGACTGTTATCGTACTGCATAAAAACTCTCCTTTTATCTAAATTCTAATGCAAAATATTCTATATTTATGTGCCTTTCGTATTGTATAGACAATTATTTTAGCTAACTTCTTCACTCTGGAACAAAAAACTATTTGATTGTAATATAGATGGAAAATGTTTTAGAATAATCAAGAAAATGTATGAGGGTATCAAGGCAAAAATTAGAGTAAATGGTGTTCTTTCAGATACTTTTCCTTGTCAACTTGGTGTAAGACAGGGTGAAAATTTATCCCCTTTTTTGTTATCGCTCTATTTAAATGATTTAGAATCATTCCTCACCATGAATGATATAACTGGTTTAGAGAAAATATCTGAAATGATTGAGAATGAATTTCATGTGTATATTAAGCTTTTTCCTCTGTTGTATGCTGATGACACTGTTTTATTTGCTGAAAACCCTGAGACATTACAAAATATGTTGAATTGTTTTCATGAATATTGTATAAAATGGCGGTTAAAAGTGAATGTTGACAAAACAAAAATAATGATTTTTGGAAGAGGTCGAATAAAACAAGATTTATATTTTACATATGATGGTTTAAGTCTACAGATTGTTGATAGTTATAAGTACTTAGGAATATATTTTTCAAAATCAAGTTCTTTTAATCAAAATATAAAAGAACAATACAATAAATCTGTAAAAGCTATGCATGGAGTGATATCAAAATGTAAACAACATAATCTTTCTATGGATTGTCAGATAGATTTGTTTGACAGAATTGTACAACCAGTATTGTTATATGGATGTGAAATATGGGGATTTACAACAAATGCTTTAATCGAAAAACTTCACTTAAAATATTGTAAATATATACTAGGTTTGAACACTAAAACGCCAAACTACATGGTGTATGGGGAACTTGGCAGATTTCCACTTATCATTAATATTAAGGTGAGAATGATTTCTTTTTGGGCAAAACTACACTTTTCTCAAACGATGGATAAATTTGCTACAAAAATGTATGTTCTAGCTTCAAGGCATAATTTGCCTTGGGTTAACTATGTTAAAAATATTTTAGATGATTGTGGATTATCTTATTTATGGACAACACAACAAATGTACAATATAGCATGGGTAAAAATGAAGTAAAAAGAATACTTGTTGACCAAAATATCCAAAACTGGCAAAGTAATGCTTTTAACTCATCAAGGGGTGTAAATTATCGTATTTATAAAGAAATACTAGAACCAGAAAGATATCTCGTTAATTTACCTAGAAAATTTTCAATTTTGTTATGTAAATTTAGATGTAGCAACTTTAAACTCCCGATTGAAACTGGGAGATGGTTTGGTATTCCAAGAGAACAAAGAATTTGTACTTTATGTGATTTTTTATAAGATTGGTGATGAATTCCATTATGTTTTTGAATGCACACAAAAAGAAATTAAAGAGGCTAGGTTAAAATATATTTCAAACTCTTTCACACGTAGACCAAATATAGAGAAAGAGGTAGAGCCACTTTGGACTGTATATGGACTGAGAATTTCTGAAAATTCAAAACCGCTCAGTTTAGGTTGCAAATGCAGTATTTATCACTTGGACTGTTGGTGACTATGTATCTATTAATTGTGACATAATTTCACATCTAATCAAGGCATTATGACGTCATAAAATGCGTCATTTTCCTCATATCCTGTAAATTCCTTTGAAAATGACCTAAAGTTGAAGCGTTTTTTCAATATTTCATATAGAGCACAACCTCTGATCCAAAATATGCCAATACATAATGAAAGGTCTATTTCTGAAGATCAAAAAACATGTTTTATTTTTTGGATCATGGACTGTGCTCATATTTTAATTCTTTGTTGAAAGTAGTCAAATACGCATATTTTCTGCGAATTTCAAGAACATTGCAATTTCTCAAAGCCTGTTTTTAAATATTTGGATTCTCAAAACAAAATTTCATTATAGAACATGAAGGCACCAAGTGTCAACTTTATTTTGATATATGAAAATGGTAAGAGGGTGATAGTTTAATAATTGATATAAGTACAGGGCCATTTTATGCATAAGATGGCTCTTGCTCTTTAAGCAACATTTTACAACAACAAATTGTTCAGCATTGAAAAAATTATGTAATTTTTTATTGATTGTCAAACAAATTATAGATGAAAATAATTTACATAAGCTTGAACATGATACTTTGTACTGTTTATAATGCATGTTTTTTATTTTTTGTGTGTGTTTGTACATTTTCCTACCTCCTCTCTACAATGTATGTTTGTACATTTAAGAGAATAAATCATTGTCATTGTCATTGTATCTGTAGACATTCCCCGGCCGTGATTATACTCGGTCAAGATGTTGGAAAGAGGCATTCAAATTATTTGTAATAGATTAAATTTTCAAAACTTAAATAAGTAATGTGCTGTCATAGTTTTTATTGAACAGAGAAATGTACGAGAGAGAGAGAGAGAGAGAGAGATACCCCCTCGATTCTCCGATATCTGTTGTATCAAATAAACATTCTCATTATTTTTCCTAAATATTCCAAGTGGAGATTTATGAAGAGACTTACTTTTACAATTGACGACTGACTTTTACAATCAAAACATAGACAAACTCAAATTACTAAAATGTAAAAGTCAGCTGTAAAATGTAAAAGAAACTCCAGTAGTAAAGGTAATCTTTTTTTTTAGATTAACAAATCCATTAGACAGTAATCATTGGCTTCTATTTTCCATTATCAAGTTCAGACAGTTCACAGGAAGTCTCAGCAAGTAGCATGCTGTCAACCATGAAATATACGGCGTCACGTAGGGGAAATGATAAAAGGTCAAAAACACGTGAATGTTGATGATGATAATTTTGTGATAAAATTTTGTAGTACCATAAGATGTATTAGAGGTATAGAAATCGTTTTTGCATATTTGCAGTCAGAATAAATTTCTTGCAATCGTGGTTTGGCTGACGGAAGCTACTGTGGGTTTAGTAATTGAATTCAATATTGCATAAGTGAATAAAAAGGAAAAAAACATGCTGATGTACAGATGGTTTTCAATTTTCAAGCAAATAAAAGTTTTTTTGGTTGTCAGAGAGTTAAATTTAAATGTTTTCAACCAACCATGACGGTGACGTTGACAGGTAACAATGTCACAACAAGATAGGGCTTTTCATCATGTCACCTTGGTTATTGTCAAAGCATTATAACTGAAACTGAGTTTTATACAGCAGACAATCATACTCATTTTTTTCATCCTAAATTGACAGAAACTCTCTGCTCTAATTTGGGCCGCGAGCTTGGCCACTTTACGTCGATTTTACTCTCAAACGCGCACGTACGCGTCGTTTGCGTTATTTTTTTTTTATCATGTTTACATTGGAAAAATTTAGCTAGTGTTTTTCGAGACTTTTTTTACAAACACCCACGTGTACCAAACCTGCTGGGTTCTGTACATTCTTTTCTAAATCAAAAATTCGTATTCTATTTGGCGGGGGGATTTGTTGGCTTTGGAATAATACAGCCAATCTCATCCATTAAGACTACCGTAGGAAGGGTTGAATAATAATGTTCTGAAAAAGATAACTGCTCTGGTGAACTCAGTGCCTAGGAAAACCAAGTTTGTAACTGATGCGAAAGGGAAATTATGAGCATTTTTATTTTTTTTTTTTGGGGGGGGGGGGGTGTTGATATAAATATCTCAGGAATTATCACTCAAAATCACAAAATTTTGGTAACTTGTTGATTAAAGATGGATTAAATGCGTGATAACAATGGTGGAAAACATATTTGAAATAATTGTTTTAATTAAACACAAAAGTTTAACTTGCGTTTCTTAATCCTTTCAGTATATATTCAATTTTTGTGTTTTAAAAATATATGAAGATTGAACCATTCTTTATAAAATCTAAAATTATTGAATTCACGAAAGCCACGTTATGTCCAGATTTGTAAACAAAACACTTGCTACCTGAGTGTATATTTCTACGTGGGCACATTGGATATCTAGTAAGAACGACTTTGTCTAAAATGTTTATTTATCAAGTCATTTTAACCATGCTTATTAAACATATGGCTGACAAGTAAAGGATGGGACCATGTATTCTAAATACAGTTATTCAATTTTAAAATAAAACAGACCTTATGTTACATCACATCACATCTATTAACATTTCATAGGATATATAAGGAGGTCTCGAAGTCATGTATTTCATCGTCAGTTCTTGAAAGTAAAGGAATCATGAGAAATCTATACGCCTTCTTGATTGTAAGTAAACTTTCTAATTTATACATGTACCTGTACTCCTTTAGAGGTCTGTCTAGTTTTGGAATAATATCAAATCATATTGAAATAATCACCTAGTTTAGCACGTTTTTCATAATGATACAAATAATTAATCATGTTAATACACACTCAAGCTTAGAAATTCATTTTTTTAATTACATATATTATATCACTTATTCTAACTTGGGTATAAAAAAAATGTTTCCAAATCTCTGCAATTTTATTTATTCAATCATCTTAATTTATGATTGAAAATGTCAATGATAACGTTTAAGGAGTGAAGTTTCTTTTATAGAATGCACCCCCCCCATTTTTCCCCAACCTCGCTCAAATTATAGGAAATGTCAACTGAAAATCTGGTTGCCCCCCTCCCCCCACTTTTAGTGATGTACCGAAAATGTAGTATTAGAATTGGTACTGAAAGTAGTTTACACTGAAAAAAGTTAGCCTACCCCCTCCCCCAAATAACCCTATAATATGATTGTTGATTGATTGTATATTGTTTAACGTCCCTCTCGAGAATTTTACAATCATATGGAGACGTCACCGTATGCCGGTGAAGAGCTTCAAATTTTGACATTTACTCGGCATTCAGGGCCATTGAGCAGTGAGGGATCTTTATCGTGCCAGCGCCTGCCGCTGACACGGGGCCTCGGTTTTTAAGGTCTCATCCGAAGGACCCGCAACTTGCACTTCAAAGTGCCGAGCGCATTGCGAAGGAACAGTTGCTACCAATTTTATCGACTAGGTCGGTTGCGGCCGAGATACGAACTCACGACCTCCCGATCACGGAGCGAGCGCTCTACCGACTGAGCTACCGTGAAAGGTACCTATAATATGAATACAAATATTGTATATATTGCTGAGGTTTTAAACTTTGATTTTTGTAGGACCAGTTGTAAAGATAAAGATGATTATTTATTTACTGAATTTAAAACCCCGCTGAACCTTTAACACTGTGTGGTCGTGTTTTTAAATAGTTTAAATATCCTTTATAAAGTAAACCCTTGTTTTCACCAACATAAAAAAGTTCAAAAAGACAAGACGATATTTAGTAAACAGTGTCATAGTTAATTAGTTAATGCAAAATTCAAAATTTTGAACAAAATTAAATATAGAGTTATCTCTCTTGTCTTAGAGAAGCTGCTTGTGACATAAGGAAAACCCCATAAATTAATCTAATGTAATAGGCTGGAAGCAATCTTTTTTTAACTAATTGAATCGATACAGTAAACGTTATAAGTTGGATGGAATTTCACAACTTAGTTTTTTTTTTAAATCATATAAGCGTGAATCATTTGGAGAATAGGTGACTCAAACATATACAAACTTTTTTTTTCTAAATACCTATTCATGAAGGAGGGTGGTCTATTGCATACATATAAGAATACTTCTATCTTAATAATGACATTATATAAGTTTTGATAATGTAACTGATGAAAATAATTTTTTAAAGACTTTCTTTCATTTCTCATAACATCGTGCTTATGCCTTAAATGACAACCATGTTTAATTCGCCAGAGAGAAAGAGAGAGAGAGAGAGAACAAACAGAATTCAATATATCAAAGTCCATAAAATAATATAAAATAGGAGCAGAGTAAACACGGACACAAAAACATCAGAGGTGGGATCAGGTGCCATGGAAGAGTGAACATCCCCTGCTGACCGGTAACACCCGTCGTGTGCGCATTCTCATGATCGTGAAATAACTGAAAAATCTGTCGTCAATTTAGTATATAAACAATACGTAATATTACGTATAAAACGTCACTTAGAAATTGTCTCAATGATAAGTTGTATTTGCTGACAATATCATTATATCGACCATAGAATTTACGAAATGATGACTTTAAAAGATACTGTCATCTTGTTATTCTTTTTTTTTTTCATCAACTTCCTTGTCAATAATTTACCTCGTTTTAGAAATTGTTTTTACGTAGAGCATGCTCTTGCGTATCGATTCAACTGAGATATACATACACTCCGTATGCAGATGATGAAGGCATATATGCTGCATAAGTCAGGAAAGTTGACGAGAGAAAAGTTAAAGTCATCACATTTATCACATATATCCTGTTAGATTACCATTAATGATTTTTTTATGCGCCCGGATCGAAAGATCCGAGGCGTATATTGTTTTAGTCCTGTCTGTCTGTCTGTTTGTCTGTTTGTCTGCAAACTTTAACCTTCGCCATAACCTTTGAACCATGAATGATAGAGACTTCATATTGGTATGCCTACTCTACTAATGAACACCAAGATCAATGACCTTGTGACCTTGACTGTGACCTATATGCTAAAAATAGAGGGTTTTTTTCAAATTTTAACCTTTGCCATAACTTTTGAACCATAAAAGATAGAGACTTCATATTTGGCATGCATACTCCACTGATAAACTTCTTTCAAATGACACCAAGATCGATGACCTTGTGACCTTAACTATGTCTTATATGCTAAAAATAGCTTTTTTGAACCTTCACCATAACTTTTGAACCATGAATGATAGAGACTTCATATTTGGTATGCGTACATCACTAATCAAGATCTTTAAAATGACACCAAGATCAATGACCTTGTGACCTTGACTGTGTCATATGCTAAAATAGTTTTTTTGAACTTTCACTATAACTTTTGAACCATGAAAGATAGAGACTTCATATTTCGTATACGTACATCTCTAATCAAAATCTTTCAAAGGACACCAAGGTCAATGTCCTTGTGACCTTGACTGTGTCTTATGCTAAAATAGCTTTTATGAACCTTCACTATAACTTTTGAACCATGAAAGATAGAGACTTCATATTTGGTATTCGTACATCACTAATCAAAATCTTTCAAAGAACACCAAGGTCAATGTCCTTGTGACCTTGATTGTGTAATATGCTAAAATAGCTCTTTTTTTGAACCTTCACTATAACTTTTGAACCATGAAAGATAGAGACTTCATATTTGGTATGCATTCATCACTAATCAAGATCTTTCAAATGACATCAAGATCAATGGCCTTTTGACCTTCACTGTGACCTTAATGCTAAAAATATGTTTTTTTTAATTTGTTGCCGCCGTGTTTCACAAACACATCTTGTTTTTCACTTAAAATATCCAAGTATGAAATAGATGTGTCTCAAGCTTACCAGAATATATCGTATCTACGTAGGAATGGAAATTACAATTTTAATGTACAAACGTCTTCGATATATCTAAATGTCGAGTTGAAGGCCACAACAAGGGTTTTCTATATTTCATGCGAAAGATTTTGCACAAGTTCTGCTTCATATGAATATAAATATACGGGTGTCACGCATATTAAATGCCTACAGCGATGATATTTACCGATTTCTATAAATATTTTCGTATTACACGTGTAGTTTTGTTGAATGAATTAAGGACATCCGATCCTCAGCCTGGAAGGTTAAGGACAGATGATACAAACATTTTTTTCTTTAAAAAAAAGATTAAATATCATTTCACAAGTTTAGAAAAGTGGATGGTTCTTATAATTTTTTCTCAGAAGAACTGGAATATGAAAAAGACTTGGAAAATATTAGTAATATTTCTATGAAAAAACAAATATAGACAAACCACATTCAGTAAAGGTTTACTGGTGAAAAAAAATTTCAGAATATGTTATCTTGGCACTAAAAGTGTTTTTTTTTGTGATTTTTGGAAGTCTTAGAAAAGGTATCATAAAAATTGACATTTGTACTCTATAAAAGGAAAAAGAAGTAAATACAGTTTTAGAGAAATACGGTTTTCTTGAATCAAGACTTGAATAACAATGCTTATTAACGTGATATGACATAAGAAGTGATTTGTGGTGTCTTGCGATGATAGCAAAAACCTTTTAAACGATGAATTATTGAAAACATGACGGAAATAGAATACAAAAAATACCAAACAAGTATGAAAATCATGACAATTTCTCTGAATGCCTGAAAACCTGTTGTTTTTTAACCAAAAATATATTTATTGATCAATTTGCAATTAGAAAATGTATTGCTGACATTCCAATTCTCATTTCTACAAAAAAATATTGGGGATTTGACAAATTTCCCTATTTAATATGATTAACTTTAATGTTTAACTTTAAAGAAAGATTTTGGATAAATTGACATAACTTTGTTGATTCAGAAATACTTTTATTGGTATTTTAAATTACTTAACTGCTAGTTTTATAAACCTGGGGATCGGACTACCTTAAGGAAAACAGACATAAACAGAACTTGAACAAAATTCTCTTTGATAAAAGAAATGCCAACATTGAAATATGTTTGCTTATGATTTTTTTTAATCAATGAAACACAGGATCTGACATTTATTTATAGTTATCTAAAAATTAAAACGGTGCAATTGATTTTCTTTCTTCTATTCAGTTACGTGAAATGGCTATGGTGTAAGGGGCACTAACATGTGAAGACCGGGAGCTGAGGTTAGGGTCGTTGTCGTTTTCTTCAAGGACAACTTATATGTGCATTGAAATAACCGTTATTCCTGTTTAATTAAATTTTGAGCTAAATATTATATCGTAAAGGAGCTACCGTACATAGCCCTAGTGTAAAAGTAAGCGTCAACTGTAAAAGTCAGCGCTCCTCGTAAAAGTCCAGTTCCAAATCCAAACGCAACACCATTATTTACTTTCATTAATCTAAACATTTCTATGTACAGTATTATTTCTAATTTCAAGCTGAAAGGGGAAGATAATCAATATTGACAAAAAACGGCAATCAGTTATCAAGAAAATGATATATATCTATGATAAAAAAAATTAGCCAAATCAAAAGGATGAGTTGGCTTCATAGATACTATATACCCTGTGGCAAATTCAGAAATCAAAGTACTGAAAGTACTGAAACGAGGTGACGTCTTCCAGTAATATGTGAAATTCACCCCCAAGTAACTGGCATATATACAAAAATTTTAATCTAAGAGAAACCCTAATGAAAATCACTGGAAAGAAAAAAAGTGAGCAACACGACAATGCATTTTGTAACTTATTTGATGTATAAAAACTGAACTTTTTATTCTTAAGAACCCGTCACCATAAGAGGAAAATACCGATTACTTCTCTTCACATTATACTTTTTTGTTCCTTGTTACACAGTACCTGCAGATCTGTAGCTCTCCGAAAAAAAAAAATAAATCACAGACCGGAGAGCTACAGTGCAACTCACTGAAAAAATATGTACATTTATTGTGCAGAAAAAATATTTATAAAGGCATCAGCAATATACACAAAGAATGTTTTCATAACGTATTTTATGTGTAAAAATGTTGCGCTTACGTTATCACAAGGCGTAGTAAATTCCTGCAGTTGTATACACGTATAGAAAAATAAAATGATCTAGTCCTATTCAACATGGTAGTCATGTTGAACTTTGTAACAGACCTTCATTAAAATGACTAACAGAGTAAAATTGACCATGTTAATACAGGTATGGAATAGTATAAGGGGAAATTTGTATTGAAGCGTTTTTAACTTGATTGCTTTAGTAGCTTTGAATGTGATTGTAGATTTTCAACATGCATAAATTACGTCACAATCGCACTCATTAACAAACTGCATGGAGTTTCTGGAAAGTGACAGAGTTATAGGGTATAACGACGGATTTAGAGGGTGTGACAATGCTCGGTTATACAAATATAGAAATGCTAACAAAAGAATCGTTACCATACATATGAATGTATGAAAAAAATAATATATGTGTCATATAATTTTGAAATTGCAGCATGCAGGCTCTGAGGTCATAAAACGTACACTGTAGATGAGCTCATTCTTTATCTCTGTCTCAATTTTCCACAAAAACATGTACTAGTAATTCTTTATAGGTAAAAGTGAAATTAGATCAAAAGTGTCCCGGAGCAAGGAGAAAACATTTATCATCGATACAGCTATCATCTAATACAATCAAAACTCTCTCTCTCTCTCTCTCTCTCTCTCTCTCTCTCTCTCTCTCTCTCTCTCTCTCGTTTTTTATTTTGCAAAAAGCAGGCCTATTTCAACATTTTAAAGAAAGCTATAAATTCTGCATTTTAAAATTTGACTCCCCAAATAGTAGATTAGGGGATTAGTGATTTTACTTTAGTGATTGAATTCGCCCAACAGTTCAAAATCTATATTATTAGCTTTAAGATTTAAAATATTTAGGGATGTCAACGAATATTCGAATATTCGAATATTCATTCGATGAGTTGATATTCGAATATAAATTCATGATTCGAATATTCGGATTTTAAGTAAACAAGCATCAAAAAGAAAAAAAATATCTGGCAAAAACTGAATTTTTATCAAAAATTGAATCAAATTCTCATCGCTGACCAATAATAAGATTTTATTTAAAACAAAATTAAAAGACACTCCCCTTGGATTACCTTAAAGGTGTGAAGAATGTGTCTATTAAAATAATATAAATTATTCATTCGATCATTTAATTAGAGGTATAACAGTGTCCAGTACTTAGAATTAGTTTGTATTGTTGAAAGGACACATTTTTGTTTATGTATACATTTAAAATCATTATCAGGAAATTAATTAGCTAAAAACAAATTGCTTTTAATGTTTCTCCATTAGATAATTGTTCTGTGTGGTATAAATCTGTAGGGTTATCAGTGTACACTTTGGTAAGATGATTAATTACAAGTAATCTGGATCTTTTGAATTTTTGGGGGAAATTTTTTTATTACATTTTGGATATAAACTCTTCAGACATTCTGTAAAATATTTTAAGAATATAATTAAAGTGCATTTACAAAACAGTACATGAAATTTTATTCCAAAATAATGACATAAAACGTATATACTGCTTGACAAAAGAGTGAAGATATATTAATATTATAATGCAAGATGTATTTATTTTATCGAATATTCGAATATATTCGAATACAGCTATCGAATATTCGAATATCAATTATTGACAATTTTGACATCCCTAAAAATATTGCTTTCAAATAAAAATACTATAGCACAAGGTATAGTTTATAATTTATTATTTCATATTTTTTCAGTTACAAAGCAAATAAATTTCTGCAGCTTGAAAACAAGTCATCTGCTATTATCAATCTTAAGATTTTACATCCTCTTCAAAGTTCCTTTTCAAATTCCTTTTTCTGTGAATTCTTAAAATTATGAATAATAGAAACCACATAATAATAACAACTTTTAATTTTTCATATACGGAATCCTAAATTCTACAGGAGTCCCGACCTAGTATTCGATGAAGTGGTCATTAGCATGCAGCTCAATAGGTACAAGTGCCCCACTGTTATTCATTTTTTTTTCAGCAGTGATAGCACCAAACAGATTTATAAGATCGGGACATTATTTTTACGTTCTAACTAGATTTTTTTAAATGAATTACAAAAACAGAATGAATGGTTATTATATACTATATTATAATTTACTGTGAAGTGCGAAAATAACTTTGCTTTTGTAATTTACGGTGAATTTCCAGCTCAATAGGGACTATTGCGCCTCAGACGCCTCTATGTTAACCCCACATTGATTTAATTACATGTTTCAATTCAATCAGAACGCTTCCTTCTGTTTTGTTTTAGTGTATACTGTTCTGTTCTCTCCCTTGTCTGCGATCGACGTTCAATACTCATTCATGTAGGTCACGATCCCTGCTGCAGCCAGTTGATTACATTTAAACCTCGCTAAAATAGTTCAGAGCGTAGGGATACTTCATATCTCATTCCCACTCAGGAACTTGTATTTAGTATTTGTAAATCCATAAACAGAGTACTTCTTACTTGGAAATTAAATTGAATGCAATGTAGATCTTGTTTTGTAACTGAAATTCTGATTTAAATACATGCATAATCAGAAGACTATATTTCTTAGAGAACTGATAAAAATCAACGTTTAAATATTTCCAATCAATCTTTAATGTGCTTTTGTTTACATATTAGCAACCTATCTCTGATTTGATCCTTGCCTTCTAAGGTATCATATTTTAACAACAAGATTACTGAGTTGTGCCAACGAGGAAAGGTCAATAAGAAAAATAATATCACTAATCTCCCCTTCTTCTCTTCTGTAGTTACTTTTCTTTGTTTATTAGTCTCTTCCAATGAATTATAAAACTTTAAAATACATAAGATCCCTGAGAAGAAAATTGCTGCCCGATTAACATTATCCAAAGTAACGTCATAGAATCCATTCTCTGAACTCTAATCTTTGCTTTTTGACAGCTTTGATTATTTTATTTTTCAATTTTCCTAAAATTATTAAAACAATATATTTATCATTCATCAATCTAGAACTATTTAGTTTATGCTACGTTATTATTAAGATACTAAAGGGTTATTTTGAATTGATAAATTACTTCAAATGGAATCTCAAGTTTACATAATGCAGTAATATCATTAAGAATCTTAAAATGGTTGCCTGTGCATGACAAAATATGATATTCCTTCTTTGGACTCTTATTAGTTGGTGGTATTCTATAATATTTGGCTTGTTGTATGTATTAAATAGAGTAACCTTTTCTTTCAAGACCACCGTGTAAATTCTGTGAAAATAAAATGGGGAATAATTCATTTCAACAAATAAAATTTACTGTAAACGTATTATATTTGGTTGTGTATTCTTTTTAGCGGCTTTGCCGGTGTAACGTTGAATATTGACCCGAGTTGAAAATTGACCCGGGGGTCATTTTTCAACGTTGAATATTGAACCAGGGTCATTTTTCAACGTTGAATATTGAGACTAAAAGTCGTTGAATTTATACCAGGGGTCATTTTTCAACAGCTTGATAGTTTTTTTTTATTACACCTGATGACGTCAACAACTTGAAAATTGACCCTGTTGAATATTGACCCCACCTCAAAGTTTGAACATTTTTTTTTAGCTGGGAAGTTGTTTTACGGGATTCATCAGTATCACTTTATTTATATTTCGGTTTCAATTTTTTTCCCTTTCCAAGAATAATAGAAATAAACATACAGTATCACCCCGTGTATATATGTACATTTTGATAAGTACACGCTTTCAGTTATCTTCGCAGGGGCGTAGCAACAGGGGGACGGGGCAGGGGGGCCTGCCCCCCCCCCCTCACTTTTTTTCTCAACCTTACCTATACTATAGCAAATTTTAATTGAAAACCTGGTTGCCCCCCCCCCCCCCCCCAGTTTTAGTGATGTGTTGAAAAAATGAAATATTAGAATTGGTACTGAAAGTAGTTGACACTGAAAAAAGGTAAGCCTCTACCCCCCATCTCCCCCCCCCCCCCCACACGAAATAGGTTTTTCGAATTTGGGCAACTTTCAACCCCCCTCCTCTTTTTTTTTTGTTTGTCAACTTTTTCAGGTTAGTAAAAAAAAATTTTTCTCCGGCTGCCCCCCCCACCTTTCAAAAACGATGCTACGCCACTGCTTCAAGCATGACAACTTTATTTTTGAAAATACTTTCCAACACCCATGGCATCCATAAATAACTACAAAACAACGAATAGGTACGACGGCGTATTCGTGCCATTTTAACAATGTTGAACGATTTAAGAAAACTTTTGTAAGATTTAATAAATTGTTTGTACAATTTGTTTGTTAAATCTTTTGTACAATTTATTACATCGTTCATACGATTTATCAAAATATTTTGTACGTTTTTTTATAATTCGTTTAAACAATTTAGGAAACCTTTTTTACGATTTAAGAAAACGTTTGTACGATTTTAAAAATTGTTTGTAGGATTTAATAAATTGTACAAACGATTTGATAAATTTAACAAACGATTTAACAAACAAATTGTACAAACGATTATCAAATCGTACAAACGTCTTATTAAATCATACAAACGACCTATTACATTGTACAAACGATTTATTAAATTGTACAAACGATTTATTAAATTGTACAAACAATTTGTTAAATCGTACAAACGTTTTTTTTAAATCGTTCAAACGAATTTAAAAAAATTCTACATTGTTAAAATGGCACGAATAAGCCGTCGTACGTTTCCTATTCCATGTCATTAATATTTAAAACAATCGGTTGCTAGTCGCTAATTTTGTCATTCCTAATCAATAATTTTATCTTTTTATTCGATAATTATTTGGTTTATATGCAATATAGTTGTTGTTCGAAAACATACTACCATCATTTCTATTCGAAAAAAAAAAACGATTCCTATTCGATAAACTTCTCATCATATTACATAATTTTATCTCTATGATCTCCTATGCTATGTTTTTTTTAATTCTTTTTCAATAATTGCCATGATTGCATTCTGGGAAATATGACAAATTAAACTAGAATTGTTTGTAAACTCAATTAAATAGGAATGTAAAGTTTAACATTATTATCGAATATAAATCATTTTATCACACAGATTGACAAAACAAAATTTGAAAATAATTGGAATAAGGCACAAGTTTTCTCTCTTCAAGACTTAGAGACTAGAGATCAGCATAAATTAGCTGTTGCTATTTAATATTAAATAAATGTGTTTAGTTTTATACATTGATGGAGTAATTATAGAGGATTTAGTTGTTCAGAATACTAATTTTTATTTAATTGATTATGTCTTGTATCAATTTTTGACAAAGATATCCAATATGTTATAATATAAAGTAAATTTTGATCCTAATTCAAGACTTTAAGGCATTGTTATACGTCTCATCAATTACGGAACATTAGAAAATATTGATACAGGTTGTAATATTTTTTTTTTTAGAAACATCATACTCTGTATTATCTTTAAATGAGAAATCAATACTATTTCTGTTTTACAAAAAAATATCTCCAGGCAGGGAGGGGGGGGGGGTTGTCACTCATTTTAATGAAATTTTCTAAAAGGACTCCTGCAATATTGTAAACTACATGATCACAAGAAAAAAAAACATGAAGTCAATATGCATTTCAGATTCCATAAATAATAACTCAAGTCTTTATGCTGTTATATACTCAATCAATTGTGATCAAGTTTGAGCCATTCAGAGAGCTAAGAATAAAAGGTGATATCATCGTGCTGAATAGGTGCTATCACCTATTTGAATAAGTGGTATCACCTATTCGAAAAGGTGATATTACCTATTTGAGTTTTTCACAACAGTCATTAATGAATGCTTCCTATAATATATATTATACTACACTGGAACCAAGAAAATTCGGACTACCAAGTTTTCATGCATTTTCTACGATTTTCTTGTTGTATACATGATATATAAGTGAAATAAATTAATTTGTACGCAAAAAAAAATTACAGCTGTTCGACGGGAAAATTTGATATCACCCAATCGAATAGGCGATATCACCAATTCGAATAAGTGATATCACCTTTTCGAATTGGTGATATCACAAATTCAAATCAAATAGGTGATATTATCTATTGGAACAGGTGATATCACTTATTCAAATAGGGGATATTACTTTTTGCAGTAAATACCAAAACGGGGCCTCATACCTATGAATTAAATCACAGTAGTGGAAATCCAATCATAAATATGTGTTTTTATGCTGTTGAATTTTGAACCGGTTTCATGATCAAAATTCCACGACCCGGCTCAGTTTTCAACGGATTAGGGTCTAAATTCAACACCTTTGGTCTCAGTATTCAACGTTGAAAAATGACCCCCGGGTGAATTTTCAACCCGGGTCAAAATTCAACGTTACACCGGAAAGCTGCAACCGCATAATCAAGTTCAACGCAAAATGTCTTGCACATATGCACATAAATAAGAATATGAAGAAATGTGCTAAATCAAATCTACTTATTCAAAAGTTAATTTCCGCCAAATATTGTACACGCTAAATATAATGCATTTACAGTATCAAATTTAAATTACTAATTTATGAAACCTCTTTTCTACAAGTATAATTTTCATCATTTACAATATGTATCTAGTTTTAACTTTATTACAATTTAAACAGCAGTATAAACTTGAATCTACACTACTTGAGGCTTATTCCACATCAGAACAATGTTAATCATGGCTTTGTGTTCTAAGTAAGATTTTGCCATATATATTGCAATATGAAACATTGACCCCCATAGTGGTCCCATCCGACCAAGAAGGGGGGGGGTTAACTTTTTAACCAATTTATATACTCAACATCACCAGAGACTGCTTTCAAATCATCACATTGCTGTTCTTGGGAAGATTTTAAAAGATTGTTACTTAATCCATTCCAATTTTTTTTTTCTGTTTCTGTGCGCCTTGCTTTTGACTCCCAATAACAGAAGAAACGAACAAAAACAGCAGGCAGATTCAAAGAATTGTGGTTCCCTGCTTTTAGTGTCTTTGTAGTGGAGATGTCATTTGTATGGCATATTGTGTCACATATTAACGCCCTATGATTAACGGCCTTATTCATGCCTAATCGCACACAGGGTGGTGTTTCAGTTACTTAAACAGGTCTAGACCACTAGATTATCTGACATCAACTTAAATGTGCATGTAAATTGGCTATCAGTTTTTTTACACAGTTACTCTTTAGTTTTAGACAGCAGTTTAACCCCTCAATATTATCAAAAGTAAGACATCATTATTGTCATGCAAACGTCACAACATTTGTACGGTATTGGAAGCAACTAATTATCATCTAAAACAACTACAATTTTAAATGTGAGCATTGAGCAGTGTCTTATATTCGAATATAGTCTTCCAATTTTGGCTATATAAAGTAAAAATAAAATGATGAAGTAAATATGCAATAAACCGACGAAAACGATGCGTTGCTATTGAATTGTATTAAAAAATAGTACACTCACTGTCATGCTTGGGGACTCATTCAATTAATTGGAGAATATCGTGCTGAAAATTGCCTTCTATATAAGGTAATGTATCCGAGCTGTTAAAAAAATTGGAAATTCATCTTTTGCTTGAAAGCATTCAACAGCTGCAATATTAGAACTTTCTATGAGTGCGGTTGTTTTTTAACACCTAGAGTACATTGTCATATAAGACTTGTCAGATACTTTCGACTACATATAAATAGCTTTACCAAGCTATTTTGAAAAGATCAATTAAGCTTTATAGCTATTTCAAGGTATAAAATTAATTATCTTATTCTTAATCAAGAGATTGACCTTATCTTACCTGGTCAAAAGTATCTGTCCAAATGCACTTTATCTTCCTTCTCCAAGTCGAGGAAGCTGACAAAATCGGACCGCCACTCCTCCCTGACAGTTTACTAATAAATTCTGGTGGATTACCGTAGAAGGTACTTAAACTTCCGAAATAGATCACAATGGTGTCGGTAGAATTTGGGAGGAATACGTCAACATGGAAAATATACTGATGAACACGACACATGGCAATACTCTCACCGAAAACTATGCCTAATCTGTTCTTGTAGAATCCTTTCAACCAATTTATTTCACTTCACACATATTTTTGCAATAAACATCACACGATGCATCAAAATAACTTTGCAGCGTACAGCTTACCATGGAGGCTGATATTTTTTTTTGCTAGCGCCACCTATGTGAACTTTCCAAGGGAGATAACTTATTTGATGAATCTTCACAATTTCTCAATTTTGGACACACTGTATCTTTTCAATACTTCGTTTGCACAAAAATATTAAAATATTTTTTTATTAAACGTTTCATTTTCACTATAATTATGCATTAAGTTTATGTACATCTTCTTTGGTTTTAAAGATATTCTTTTTTGAAATAAGCATTATTTGCACACTATCTATACAAAATTACACCTCAAGTACTTTTTCCCTGGCTATATAAAAAAAGAATTATAACAAAATCATCTGTTTGTATTCATTTTAGACCCAAAGGAATATATTAAACCCAGTGTTATTGAATTTTAAGATTATAGATTTATCGCCTTTTCTGTGCTATCAGCATGATTTTTACACGGAACCGTACTTAGATGTTACGACATGTTTTTCGTCTATTAATTTCCCTGTTTTATGACAGGATATATTCTCTACAAAGACAATAAAACACACTTCATTGAACATATTTCTTTTTTGCAAATTTAGGATCAGTGTAAAAGACGAGGAGGATATTTGGTAGAGATTGAATCAATGAACGAAAACGACTGGATCAGAAACATACTAACACCAGGTGAGATAATTAAACAAAATGACTATTATTACTTTATTGTATATAATTTTTTAATGATTCTTTTTTTATTCATTTATTTCATTAATGTAAAAAAGGTCTTTATGTAATGAAAGAGCTCGGTTCCTTTTTTTTTTTTTTTTTTGCATAAAATGGCCCTGAAGAAATACTTATTGATTGATGAACACTTGATGTTCCAATTGAGGCATTGAAATAAAATAGAGACTTAGTGTTTTTATTGCCTATTCTACATTTTCTACTAAATGTCCATGTCTTCGAGAACTGGCTTTATGGATTTCCAATGATCGTGAATTTAAGGTACACATGGTTGTATAATTGAATACTTTCAGCGAAGAAAAATAACGGTAATACACTCTCCAATCTAATAAATAAACATGTATTTCATCCTCAGAAACAGTTCATCACTACTTGCACACTTAAGCTTAGATGTTGTACTTTGCACTAAATATCGAAAAAAGCTTTCAAAATGAGCCATTATTGTAGAGCGTTTTAGAAAATAAGGAGAATGACACATTTTGTGACGTCATAATGCATTGACTAGCCAGATAATTACGTAATTTTTATAGATAAACAGTCACTTAATATCTAAGTGATATTTAATGCATTGTTAACTAAACTTATGCAATTTCAGGTTTTAAGAAATTCACAGGGCCATATAAGGCAAAAGTGAACCTTTTGTGGGATTTGCAAACTAAGAAACACTATTGAATTTTATTGTCCTGAATTTTATATATTCAAATACATAGATGTATAACTACTATTTTTGTGTTATGTGCGGGAAATTTAGCGTTGTACTTGAATTTCCGTACGTGAGTTTTCAGTCAAAGGCGTTACAAAAACACACAGCCAAATGTAACACATTTACATTACATTTTCATATAAATTTCCCGTAAAATATCTTATACCCCATTCATACGACATGATTTGCATACCTCAGTATATTATACTCATATGTAAATTTACTCACATGTGCAAATTTTGTCGTATGAACTGATTAGCTCATATGCAAATACTGCACAGTTGAGTAAATATACACCTGGTTAGGACTAGATGCAAATTAACTTTTGCATACATGTTGTCGCAAATTATTAGTTCATATGTGTAAATTTTGTCGTATGATCACGCAGCAAATCTACTTATGTACGTATTTTGTTTTGTATATTGCATAAATCTCCATTTTAAGTGTTGTTTCGGTTGTTTATGCATCGTTGTGTGTATAATATCAGCCTGTTAGCATGGCGGCTAGAAAGCAAAATATAAAAAAAACTATATTTTCAATGGCCATCTTTACTGTACTTCAACGACAGCTGAAAGTAATTTGAGTTTGGTGCACTGCTTTAAAGGATACGCCGGGTTGTTCTAGCATAGTTCTTTCCACAAATGGCTTT